>NW_024582557.1:1142080-1192344 GCF_018398535.1 Haplochromis burtoni | reverse complement strand
CGTCTGGCTTTCATAACAGGATGCAGGATAATACTGAGGCACTGGAAGTCATCCAGCCCCTGTTCTCTCAGGGAATGGACTGAACAAATGTCTAAGATGGCCATCCACAGTCTCTGTTTTTTTGAAAGGATATTATTGTCAGGTAACAGGCCCAGGACACATACAGCTGGAGATTTAGAAAGATTGAGTTTAAAAATATCATTCACCAAGTTAATGATCCCATCCCACAAATAATCTTTTTTCCGACATGTGTCCCGGCTTCCTCCTGACATTTCCAACAGGTGTCATTATCCACAAGCTTCAGCCTGACTAATTTACTGGGAGTCCAGTAATTTCTGTGAAGAAACTTGTACTGGATAAGTTGAGACTGTGTTTCAGGTGAGCAAACATACCAAGATGAAACCAGCGTCTTCCAACTGTCCTCTAAAATCTGGATACCCAGATCCTTCTCCCAACACTGCCTCAGTCCCCCAAATTGGGAGAGTGTGCCTCTCTGAAGATCCCATAGAATTTGGATGCCCTGATTCTATTAATGCCAGGGATTGCAAACATCTTCTGAATACTAGATGGAGGGTCTGGATTATTATTCAAAATGGTTTTAATACAGTGTCTTATTTGAAAAAACCTCCAAATTTCCCTTGGATCCAGAAAGCATAATGATACCAGACCATCTTGGACAATGCCAACCCACCACTCTCTTTAGCAGCATATAATTTGGACCGATTAAAAGATGGCTTTTTGCCTGCCCACACAAAACCCTCCACACATGCATTATAAAGCTTTAGCAAGTTATGTGGGACTGCTATTGGTAACATGTGAAGAAAGTACTGAAGTTTAGGGGAAATAATCATCTTCACCAAATTAATTCTGCCCAAAAGGGACAGATTTATTTTAACCCAATTCTGCAACAGCGGACGAATGTTTTGAATCACTGGGGAGATGTTTACTTGCATTATGTTGTCTAAACCAGGGGTCAGTTTAATCCCTAAGTAAGTCAAATCCTCGGGCATCCACTTGAAATGCCATGAGCTCCTCATAACTGGCGGACACAATTTAGAAATGGGCATAACTTCCGACTTAGACCAATTTATGGTGTAGCCAGAGATTACAGAAAAGGGATCAATAATTGAGGAAATTGCAGGAACGGCCTGTTCTGGGTTACTTGAGATCAGTAAAATGTCACCTGCATACAAAAAAGTTTTATGTTCTTCTTGACCCATATCCACCCCTCTGATTTTCTTACATTCACGTAATGCAATAGCCAAAGGCTCCAGAAACAGGGCAAAAATGAGAGGTGATAAGGGTGAACCTTGTCTAGTACCACGACTTAACGAAAAGGAGGGTGACATTATCCCATTGGTAATAACTAGCCATTGGATCTGTGTATACCACCTGAATCCACTGCCTAAAAAAGGGACCAAAACCGAATCTCTTCAACATATAAAACAGAAAGGGATACTCAACTTTATCGAAGGCCTTCTCTGCATCTGAGGAGAACGCGACGACAGGGTCTAAATTAGTCCTGCTCTTCCAGAATATGTGCAATAACCTACGTAGATTATCTGCAGAACTTCTGTTTTTCACAAAACCGACCTGATCCCTATGCACCAAATACGGAAGAACTTTCTCAAGCCTAAAAGCTAGTATCTTAGAAATAATTTTTTCGTCCACATTAATTAATGAAATTGGGCGATAATTCCCACAATACTGTGGGTCTTTCCCTTTTTTATGTAATAACGTGATCACTGCCGATCGCATACTAAATGGTAGTCTCCCTCTTTGAAACGCATCTTGATATACCGACAGTAGTCTTGGAGCTAATTCGCCCACGAACACCTTATAAAAATCTGATGGAAATCCATCGTTGCCTGGAGATTTGCCCAATCTAAGACTGCCAATTGCCTGCTTAACTTCAATTAGTGTAATCTTACCTTCTAATACAGTTCTTTGATCTTCAGACAGGCTGGGAATTTTAATAGAAGAGAAGAAATCTGACAGCCTCTGTTCCTCCACCAATCCATTAGAGGTGTAAAGCTCCTGATAAAATTTAGTAAAAGTATCATTAATTTCTTTTTTACTGGTGGTCAACTTATTATTATTACTAGGAACAAAAATAGATGGTATAAGGTTGCTAGATTTTATCTGCTTAACCCTGTGTGAGATTATAATATTATTTTATGCCATGTTATACCCCTAATTAAAGATTGTGAATTATTATGTAGTCTTAGTTTGCATTATTCTCCTGAATTAGAAGAAGGTGATAACTATTGCATTTGTTAAACTGATTTGCATTACATTAGACTGCTGATTTATTGTGAATGAATGATATTGTTATATGATGCATTATACTGTTGCTTGTGAAGCTCGCACACAAGAATTTCACTCACATGTGCTGTACTAATGTACCTGCACATGTGATGTGACAATAAAAGTGATTTGATTTGATTTGATTTATAAGAAATACTGTTCGCAGAAAGTCATCGCCTTATTTGTCTGATTAGAAGAGAACAGAACATACTGGAGTTTTCTGCCCCATCTCAGCAGGAGCAGATAAACAGGGAGCCAAGGTCGTAGCTTAGGCGCTGTGTGAGAGAAAGAATGTGAATGTTTAGGCTTTTATGATTAGGTGGGGGCCACTAGAGGCTATAAGAGTTTGATCAATGCTCCACCATTTTGAGATCTGATGCTGTCTGCGTACGGTGTCCATCTCCCACGCGTGTGATCATTAAAATCATCGTTTGACTCAACCCGGCCGGACCAGTGTTGTTATTGTGGTTTTTCCTCTTGTATCCATCCCCAATATTTGAATCCGTAACACCTGCGTACCAACATTTTACCTGTTCTCTCCCCTTGTTCAAAATACTTCTGATTTAGACAAAACATTGCATATTCCGCTTTTTTCTCCAGTATACTATTCATCTCAAATTTAAATTTAATTAATTTGTTCCATAAATCCCTCTCTGGGTGCAGCATGTGTTGTTTTTCAAGCTCCTTGATATCCTGTTCCAGCTTCATCAGCTTGTCCCTCTCAGCTTTTTTAATCAAGGAGCCATACTGGATAAGGCGCCCCCTCAAATAGGCCTTAAAAGCGTCCCAGGTCATTCCAACGTCGTCAATAGAGCCCTCATTGTGCAACCAAAACTCCTTTATCATTTCCCTTATACATTCACAATGACCCTTATTCTTCAATAATGAGTTATTCAAACACCACCTAGGTGACGGTTTAATATTATCAGTACCAGAAAGAACAAGGTCAATGGGAGCATGATCCGAAACAGCAATATTACCAATAGAGGACCCAATAGTTTGACTTGCCAGAGAACGGGACACCAAGAAGTAGTCTATCCTGGAGTAGGTTTAGTGAGGATGCGAAAAAAAAGTATAATCTCTTTCTTGAGGATGAAGAAGTCTCCATATATCTACCAGGCTCAATTCCTCTGACATCACGTCCACCGCAACATTAACTGGGTCCTTACTTAGTCCAGTACGAGAGGATTTATCCAACAATACATCCTTGACCTGGTTAAAATCTCCCCCAATTACAATATTTGTATTACCTATAGTCCGCACCATGTTACATACTTCATGAAAGAATTGTGGCTGAGGAGAATTGGGAGCATATATGTTGACCAATGTCATTTTCCGCCCCTGTAAACATGCATCCAAAACCACCCATCTACCCTCCTGATCTGTATAATGCTTAAAAACCTGAAAATCCAAGTTTCTTCTGATCAATATGACCACCCCTCTTTTTCTAGCCGAAAATGCACTAAAATAAACTTGCGCCACCCAGTCTCTTTTAAGCTTTAATGATTCCGCCTCATCGAGATGGGTCTCCTGAATCAGGGAGTCTGTCTGTCTTTTTCTGCTTCAAGTATGTGAGGATTTTCTTCCTTTTAATAACATTATGACAACCCGCTATATTCCACGACACTATTTTACATAACTCCATAACACCACGCGAGCCAAATTATTGTACAGATTTATCCAGTAGAACATCCCATTTAGCCATATAACAAATCTGAAAGCCAGTTACATGAGACAACCCAGTGGTCCAAAAAACAGGTCTATACAGGACAGTTGGCACCATACCATCAAAACGAACAACAAAACAAAACACAGTTGAAAAAAAAGAAAAACAAAACAAAACCATGAAATCGTTGGTCCGTGGCACTCAAAAATCCCATAATGGCGTCCCTCCTCACGTCCGCCCCCCCCAAAAAAAAAAAAAAAACAAAGTAAAGAAGTGAACTAACCCATAGCTTATAAAATCCTCTTAATCTACATCACCCGGAATGTTAGCCGAATCGAGGCCGCTTAGAAATTGCTTAGCCTCTGCTGGGTTGGAAAACTGATGATACTGGTTATCCACTGAAAAAGTCACAACAGCCGGAAAGCGAAGGGAATAGCCAATATTGCACTGTTGCAGCAAGCGACGCACCTCATCAAACTTCCGGCGTTTTTCTTGTACCTCCTGTGCATAATCCTGGAAAAAACGAACTCTCATGCCTTTCCAAATGATCTGCTTCTTTTTTCTGGCAGCCGCCAGTACGGACATCTTGGCTTTATCCGGTAGGAAGCGAACGATGATGTGTCTCGGTCTGGAGTCCGCAGCTGGCTTCGGAGGTGCTGGCCCCACCCGATGGATTCTGTCTATTTCGTAGTAATCTCCCATCTCAATGTCCAGAGCCTCAGACAACAGATTCTTCACGCAGTCCTCAAGATTACGGCCTTCGGTTCCTTCTCTTTATCAATATCAAAATTACAGGTAAGGAAAAATTCAATGCCACCTAACTTAAACATGAACACAGGTATAGTATTCCAAATGGAAGTAGGATTAGTAATTAATTCTTTAACCAATTTATTTTGAATGTGTTATTTAAAGTGTTAAAATCTAACACATTAAGTCCTCCATTGACATATGAGTTTATAAGAAATGTTTCTTTAATGTAGTGTGTCCTATTTTTCCAGATAAAGTTGAAAAGTAACTTATCAACCTCTTTTATGAGTTTATTATCAAGGTGCAATGCCAATGCAGCGTGTGTAAGACCAGAGATACCTTCACGTCTCAGCTGTTTGTGGAGGTAAAATACGTCTGCACAATTACGCTCAGCCATCGTTGTGAGTGCGCACGCCAAGGGGCGGCGAGACATTTATACAGCCGTATATCGCACAAGACTGTGAAAGGCGGAAGAGGAAGTAGTTCCTTTGAATGTAGACAATCCGAATGTTATAGTTTCTTTCCACTGTGTTCCTGTTAATGATAAACTACAAATTTACTCTAAATTACTAAAATATCGATATTGTAATGTGAGAATCGATTCTAGAACATAAATGATTGGTATCGGAGGAATCGATATTTCAGGATCGACATCACTACTCCGTAACGAAGGCACCCGGCTCTGCTCTAGTTACAGGGAATATTTGAATATTTAGTTACCGAAATATGGTAACTGAAAAGCGAAGGCAAAGAGGGTCAGTTTGCCTAACAGTGTAACAGCAAACCAGCAAGCTTCATGGTATATAAAATTCAACGTCTCTTAAATTCTAATCTGAAAATCATTCTCGGTGCTCTCAAACTAATCCTCACTATTCCGTCACGCTACCGGACACGCGGGTTTTTCACCGCCAACGTATGAAAAACGTGAACGTATGATGACATGAAAGTAAGCATAAAAACATATGCTGACTTACCACGCAGCGCACGGATCCAAACACACACGCGTCTGCGCCTTAAAGTATCAAGTCCAGAAGAAGCAGGAGTACTTCCGGTATACGAAATTGACGCTTTCAAAATAATAAAAAATGACTCCTTAGACATTTCAAAACAAAAGCCAACTTTGTTTGAATTCAGCTTCAACATTAACACATTCAGTCCATAATAACAAATATTAGTTAGTGTTGTTTTCACACTTTAATGCTGGATCCACAGGATACACCCAGGACTCTAGTAGTACCTTAGCCAATATCAAGGCAGTCCTTTTTTGGATTTCAAAGTAAAAGCCCTCTGAACTTTCCTTTCTGAGCTACTCTTTCGAGAATTTCAGAATGCTGTAAAAAGGAAAATTCTAATTTCACTCTAGAACAACAGTATACACCCTCACAGGGCTACCATGTCCGTGTCAAGTAAGTCTGGTTGTGCATTTCAAAGTAAGAGCCCTTTGAATTTGCCTGTATATGCACAACTTCTCAAATGAATTGAGGACACTGTTAAAAGGTTAATTGCTGTTTCCACAGGTTAATTGCAGTATATGTTGACACTATAGACCCTCCCGGTGGCATTTCAGAGTAAAACCCCTTTGAATTTTCTTGGATATGAGCTTTTTTTTAAAAAAAATTAAGTAAGGGTGCTGTTAAAAGAAAAATTACTGTTTCTACAATACGTTGAGTTCATGTCAACCATACAAGTCCTTACAGTGGTACCATGTCAATATGATGTCAGTCTGATTTTGCATTTCAGAGTAAATGCTCTTTGACTTTGTCTGTGTGACCTTACTTTTCAGTGACTTCAGAATGCTGTTAAAAGGAAAATCCCTGTTCTTATGGAATAATTCCACTTTAAATCCATAACATACTGCCTCAAAGCTGCACACTGTCAAAATCAAGTCTTTCTAGTCTTGGATTTAAAAATAATTCCCTTTGTAAATGTTTTTATATGCAGTTTGGTTTCTTTATTCAGAATGATATTACTATGAATTATAAGATACTAGCAATTTCAACTTGATTTTACTTCACCTTTTATGATTTGATTCAGTCATAATCAAATGATTCTGATTTTGTATTTCAAAATGAAAACCTTCTGATATATTTAATATCAAAAGCACTCAGGTCATGTGACAGGGAAGAACTGATGAGTATCAAACATATTTAAGGGTAAAGGTACTGAAATTTAACAACTGATACAACAGAAGACTGGAGCTCAATTGGCAGTTAAAAAGCATGAAGGATGTGTGGAAAGGAATGAAGATAATTACTGTGACTAAGGTGAGAGGCAGTCAGTCAGCAGCCTGAAGAGAGCAAATGAGGTGAACAATTTTTTCGGCTGGTTCAGTTTGCAACTCTACTGGCTCTTCCACCCCACACTCTGGCCTCCAAGCATCACTAATGTCTTTGATTATTCCCTGAGTAAACTTTGTGGCTTTAAACCTGCAAGGAAGGCTACAGGTTATGATGGTACCAACCACAGGGCTCTGCTGACTCACCTACAGTTGCTTGCAAAAGTATTGGGCCCCCTTGAACTTTTCCACATTTTGTCACATTACAGCCACAAACATGAATCAATTTTATTGGAATTCCACGTGAAAGACCAACACAAAGTGGTGCACACGTGAGAAGTGGAACGAAAATCATACATGATTCCAAAACGTTTTTACAAATAAATAACTGAAAAGTGGGGTGTGCATAATTATTCAGCCCCCTGAGTCAATACTTTGTAGAACCACCTTTTGCTGCAATTACAGCTGCCAGTGTTTTAGGGTCTGTCTCTACCAGCTTTGCACATCTAGCAACTGAAATCCTTGCCCATTCTTCTTTGCAAAACAGCTCCAGCTCAGTCAGATTAGATGGACAGTGTTTGTGAACAGCAGTTTTCAGATCTTGCCACAGATTCTCGATTGGATTTAGACACCAGACAGGTCAGGGATAAAGTTATTGAGAAATTTAAAGCAGGCTTAGGCTACAAAAAGATTTCCCAAGCCTTGAACATCCCACGGAGCACTGTTCAAGCGATCATTCAGAAATGGAAGGAGTATGGCACAACTGTAAACCTACCAAGACAAGGCCGTCCACCTAAACTCACAGGCCGAACAAGGAGAGCGCTGATCAGAAATGCAGCCAAGAGGCCCATGGTGACTCTGGACGAGCTGCAGAGATCTACAGCTCAGGTGGGGGAATCTGTCCATAGGACAACTATTAGTCGTGCACTGCACAAAGTTGGCCTTTATGGAAGAGTGGCAAGAAGAAAGCCATTGTTAACAGAAAACCATAAGAAGTCCCGTTTGCAGTTTGCCACAAGCCATGTGGGGGACACAGCAAACATGTGGAAGAAGCTGCTCTGGTCTTTTTGGCCAAAATGCAAAACGCTACGTGTGGCAGAAAACTAACACTGCACATCACTCTGAACACACCATCCCCACTGTCAAATATGGTGGTGGCAGCATCATGCTCTGGGGGTGCTTCTCTTCAGCAGGGACAGGGAAGCTGGTCAGAGTTGATGGGAAGATGGATGGAGCCAAATACAGGGCAATCTTGGAAGAAAACCTCTTGGAGTCTGCAAAAGACTTGAGACTGGGGCGGACAACGACCCTAAACATAAAGCCAGGGCAACAATGGAATGGTTTAAAACAAAACATATCCATGTGTTAGAATGGCCCAGTCAAAGTCCAGATCTAAATCCAATCGAGAATCTGTGGCAAGATCTGAAAACTGCTGTTCACAAACGCTGTCCATCTAATCTGACTGAGCTGGAGCTGTTTTGCAAAGAAGAATGGGCAAAGATTTCAGTCTTAGATGTGCAAAGCTGGTAGAGACAACCCTAAAAGACTGGCAGCTGTAATTGCAGCAAAAGGTGGTTCTACAAAGTATTGACTCAGGGGGCTGAATAATTACGCACACCCCACTTTTCAGTTATTTATTTGTAAAAACGTTTTGGAATCACGTATGATTTTCGTTCCACTTCTCACGTGTGCACCACTTTGTATTGGTCTTTCACGTGGAATTCCAATAAAATTGATTCATGTTTGTGGCTGTAATGTGACAAAATGTGGAAAAGTTCAAGGGGGCCCAATACTTTTGCAAGCCACTGTAGTTGTCTGTAATCTTGAGTAACATTTACAACCTGTTTCTGAAGCAGGAGAAGACACTGCTGTTATGGAACATATTTTGTCTGGTTCCTGTAGTGATGAAGTCAACACCATCAGTGTTTAAGAACTATCAACCAACTGCCATCATGTGTGATAAAGGACGATAAAGGACCGGATGAGAGCATGGTGTCTATCTGGGTGTCCATGCTGAAAACTGGATGAACTGGAAGACCAACACAGTAACAATATACAAAAATAGGAAAATGATTTTCATTGCTATAGTATGTTGTGTTAAAATTATTGCATTATCCATGCTGAAGTTGGGCTTATACTTTGAAATTAAATATCAGATTGACTTGACATTGACATAATACCCCTGTGAGGGTGTTAACTTTTCTATGGATTGCAATCAGCCTGTGGAAACAGGAATTTTCTTTTTTACAGAATTCTGAAGTTGTTGAAAGACTAACTCAAAAAGGAAAATTCAAAGGGCTTTTACTTTAAAGTCCAAAAGATGACGGCCTAGATATTGATAAGGTACTATTAGAGGGTGTGTCCTGTGGATCTAACGTGTGGAAACAAGACTAACTAATATTTGTTATTATGAGCTAAATGTGTTAATGCTGAAGCTGAAGTCAATCGATGCTGGCCCATGTTTTTAAATCAGATCTTGCTTATAATAAGAAGAAATAATCGTATTCTGTAAAAAATGACACATTGGTTAAACAGCTTCAGGACCTGAACAGGTCATTTTGAAATGCTCTGACATCAAGTTAATCATGATACATTTGCAGTGTTACACTTAAAAGTATTGTGGTGTCTTCAAAGTCTGAAAAGAAAATAATAATTTTCTGTGTTTTTATTAACTTCTTGTTTTCTTTTACATACATCAAAGACTAAAGACATTTTTAAGCACTTAAAACCTTCCACTCAGTGAGGGTCCAGCCCTCAGTGTAACCGTACTACATTAAACTCAGAGTTTTATGTGAGACAGGTATGGCTGGATGAACTGTACAGTTAGTCTCCAACAATAATTTACAAAAACATTATTTGACAGTCACTTTAGGCTAAGGCGGGCATGTTTTTGGTGTCTCGTGTGTCAGCGTGCCACTGGCTCTCAACTAACAGCAACAGCCCACCAGTGTGCTGACCGTGGTGCTGAAACAGAAACTGAGTTGACAGTGAGGTCTGAGCTCCTGAGGTTTACAAAGCAACATGCAGAGGTCTTTGAGAGGAACTTAATGAGGAACTTATGGAACTTTGTTTATTTCGGAATCAAAATATGCTTAATAATAAAGCGAAATATATTCTTTTTTTCTTGCCAAATCTGCATTTCTGGCTAAAAATAGATGAGATGTGTTTCTATATTTAGATCACTGTAACACACGATCTTGTCTCACACAGTTTGTGGGATCTACAGTCCCCATCTGCGGTTTATCTCCCGTATATGAATAGGACAATTTCGGCAGACCACACATTCTGTAATTAGAGGGTTGCATACTGACATACTGTAAATGTCACCTTATAAGCGTACATATGTGGTAAACCTCACGCTCCCTTCTGAGTGTTTTTCAGCATGGGGAAGTACTGTGTGTAGTGGGAGTAAGGGTTGCTAGAAGGGTAGACAGGGAGGAAAGAAAGGAGAGAGAGAGAGAGAGAGGAAGGAAGGAGGGAGGGAGAAAAAAAGAGAGATTCGCGTCATCCTAACACGCAATCATTGGTGGGAGAGGAGGAGGAGAGTCCCTGCACTCTTACTGCAAAGGGTTTCCTGCAGTGCTAGAAAAGGGTTCTTTAGCCCTGCATTCATTCATTTAAATCCAGCCTGTGTGTTTTAGATTTCTCCCTTTATATAAGAATTTTGATTCATAATCTTTCTGTCACTGTATTTTTTCTTTTCTGTTCTGTATGAGAAAGCCTGGAAATAACAATGGAAGAAACAGCATCGCTTAGATTTGGAGCCATGGAAGGTGTAAATAGCTCTCATTGTTTACTTGAAGATCCAAACATGATTAACATGCTACTGTAAAGCAGTTATTATATCATAAACATCTTTAAAAAAACATATTTCTGCCTGCATGCATTGTAATACAATTGTATCTTTGCTGAAGTCCCTTGGTGTAAGCTGTAAATTTGATGTTATGTGTGCTACATAAACTGTATACTGAAAATGGATGAAATGTGAATCCAGTGCACAAATGCCTCCAAACTGAATTCTCTCTGACAGCCAGCAGCGGGCAACTCATTTGGTGGGAAAGAAGTCTGGTTGTATGGGGGTCCACAGGAAAATAGCTGTTTTCTGGATCCTTAGTTTTTTGACCCTCAGTTAAAGCTCCTTAATGAAATATAAAATGTATCCTAATTAAGTCTAAATGTGGTTTAAACTCTTGAAACAGACAACAAGAATAAATTAAGAGCTACATATAATTATACAGTAATATGTAATAATAGTGTAATAAGCGTAAGATTAGCCCCAACCTCGACTCACTTTTTTAGATATTTTCCTTCAAAATATCCCGAAGCTACCTTGTTTTTTTCTCCCACATTTTAATTATGATTATAAACCGGTATGTAGTGAAAAATACACCAGGACTTTTTGTTTTAAAACACAACGCTACGAATAAAAGGATTCGTGTTTGGATGCAGTCACGCGGCGTTAAACCCGCACAGTGGACCCTTAAAGGAACCCTTTATTTCCCGTGTGTGCTATAGACAGCCGTGAGCGCGCATCTTAACGGTGAGTGGAGCCCCCATTCTCAAATGAGGGTTGCGCACTCCCGCCGTAAGAGGAGTGAACGCGCTCGAGGGGCTGCGGTCCCATTGACTGTTTCGTCTCCCTGACAGCAGCATCAGCGGCGGCGCTGGAAAACAAGAAGTCGCCGCCTCGCCCCGCAGCCAAACAGCCGGCCCCGGCTCACCGAGCGAAGACCTGAGCCGCCTTTGGGGGACCCCCACCCCCCCGCTCCCCCCCTCCTCCTCCACCTCCTCCTCCTCTCTGCCCGGCCTTAAGGAAGGAAAAGAGGTCCTCCTCCCGCGAGTCATCATCCCGAGCGAGCGAGCGAGCGACCGCCGGAGACATGGGCTCCCCGTGAAACGGAGGCGGTGGAGGGGAGAGGCGGGCGGGCGGGCGGTGGGAGGGGGGAGAAGACAGCGGAGCAGCAAGAGGGAGAAGGAGCGGCTAAAACCGGGAACCAAAGCGCCACATCCACCGCTACCACCACCACCACCTCTACTACTACTACTACTACTACCGCAGCTAGCGCCGAGCCCGCTGCCGCTGCCGCCGCCGCCCTGGGTGCCCCCCGCCACCGTCATGGGAACTCCGCATCAGATGCTCCAACCGCCGCTTTGTCCGTGGGCCATGTCGTGATCCGTGGGCTCCGCCAGCGGGTTTTCTATCCGTGATCCCGACCGAGGCTAGGAGGGAAGAGGAGGAGGAAGAGGAGGAGGTGGGAGAGAGGGAAGAGGAAGGGGGCAAGGTGGTGGTGGTGGTGGCGGCGGCGGCGGGGAAGATGTTTGCCTCGGTGGGCCCTCGGGGCGGCCCGCGCCCACCCGTCGCCCCGGCCATCCCGGAGCCGGACCTCAGTCATCTGACGGAGGACGAGAGGAAGATCATCATGGCTGTGCTGGCTCGGCAGCGGGAGGAAGAGGCGAAAGAGGAGGCCATGCTAAAGTAAGAGAGGGAAAGCAAAAAGATAATGTGTGTGTGTGTGTGTGTGTGTGTGTGTGTGTGTGTGTGTGTGTGTGTGTGAGAGAGAGAGAGAGAGAGAGAGAGAGAGAGGAAGACTAGGCCTGGGCAGTTTCCATTCTGAAGTCCATGAAAGTCTGCTCTGTATGGACACAATGTGACAGCTGCAGGACCCGTGCTCCTCTCCACTGTATGTGATCATGTGTGTATGTGTGTGTGTACATCCTGCAGGTCCCTCCACACACTCACTCACAGGCCCACGTAGCCTGCAGCTCTGTGCCGGAGGAACCTCATTGGCTTTAGTCCATGCATGTCCAGTTCACAGATTTGGAACGCTCCTGTGGGGAGGCCCGCTGGATGTGAGGGCTCAGGTGTAACTTGTTAGGGGAGGGAAGAAGAAGAAGGGAAGGGGTGTGTCACCCAGCAGCAGCAGCAGCATCCTCCCAGATGAATCATACACATTTCCCTTCTGCACTTCTTTCCTTGAGATTGTCATCATCACCCAACTCCACTGCCCGAGTCAGGTGGAAAGTATTTGTACTTCCCCTGAAATATTTCAGCAGGAAATTGCAGGAGGCTCAGTGAAGCCTGGCGCTGAGAATAGTAAAGCCCTCCCTGTTGGCTTTTATCTGTGCAGCATCCATCTCAACAGCTGCTGTTCTCAGCTCTGGGGTGCGGTTGAGCCTTTCCCAGCCTTATGCACTGTATGTAGGCCAGTGCTCTTGCAGCAGACATCACACAGGCTGTTAAAGAAACAGTGGGCCTCTAGCAGGGAAGGAAAAGGTGCCTGTGTCATGTTATTTTGAATCAAGAGTGACTTACATCGCTCTGTGTATCCTACCTCTTCTCCCCCACATTAAATGGAGAAAAATCTGCTCCAGTTTGTTGCAGCAATCGGTGCAGGAACGAACCTATATGTTCACCCCCCCTCCACCATCCCCCACACTCCTTACCCCCCACCCCCAGGACCAGAAAATGCATCAAGTTTAAGCAACGCCTTTTCTCATGTTTTCTGCACGTTATGCACTGGAGCCGCACGCATGCATGTGCAAAGAAAGGCAGAACGACCCACCTAAGAGAGGCGCTCCTCAAGCTTTACGTCCCTGTTCTATTTTAAGCCCTCTGTGCAGAACGATGGCCCAGCACTGGAACGGAAGATCGATTCATTGCTTCTAAAGAAGGAAATGTCCAGTATATAGCTGCGGCCCTAAGTGGGTATGCATCATTTTCAGTGATGTATTAAAGAGCTGTGGATTCACTCATGTCATAGTGAGGAAGCTGCGGATAAGGATGTCAGCACACACATGTCCAAGCCTATATAGGCTTCAGCACTGTTTCCTCTCACCAGTGTTTGGATTGAGTTAGCAAAGCAGTGTGTATGTGTGTGTGTGTGTGTGTGTGTGTTTGTGTGTGTATGTTCGTACGAATGGGTCTGCACTGAAAAGCTGCACTGGTTGGTTGACTAATACATGCGTGCTAAGCGTACCAGGAGTAGGGAAGTGTGGGCTGTAATGAACAGAGGCAGAGAATACGCTCCACTTACGAGCTGTTTAAGATATACTCACATCGGTTTACTTTCTATTAATGCGCATATGTTCACAGTGCATGCGTGCAAACCTCACTTTAAAGCCACAGCAATAATGGGCATGATTTGTATTCTGCTTTCAATGATCTGAGGTAGAAAAATGGAAATCGAAAGCAATAATAATTTCAATAATCGATGAGTGGTGTCTCTGGCCACACTCTGGTTTAAATTCAATATAAAGGCATGTCATAATAGTACAAATGTGTGCATTTTATCCAGTGTTAAGCAGAAACTCCATGGCCATTACCCATTAAAACGGGGTTGCTGGTGACCCGTCTAGGTTTAGAGTTATTGTTGGCTTCAAAGCCACATGCTGAATTGTACAAAGTCTCATACTTCTATTTTGGTATTACAGTTTTTCTTCTAGAAGCTTTTTCATTTCACTGTTCCATCCATCCATTTTCTCAAACATTGTCCAATTCAGAGTTGCCAGTCCTAGCTGTGATTGGTCAAGACCTGGGGTACACTCCTGACAAGTCACCAGACTATGGGAGGACTTTGGCTGCTCCAAACAGAAAAAAACGTCAACTTAACTCAAATCGTAGAAGCATCACCTGATGGGTGTACAATGTTGAAGTACTGTATGATAAAGGTTCCTCAAATTGATAACTTATTTTTCTATTTTTATAGAGGGCTCCAATGTGTTACCTTGAAGACAAAACACAGAGGAAACACCAGAAGCTCAAATAGATAAAGAATCTTTTGTACTATACATATGTGATATGTGCTCAAATTTGACTGCTGACCTGGTTAGAGTTAGTTAGACAAGCACCTCTTATGGAATTTCTGCTTGTCTGGCATATGTACGCCTTTAACAGAGGAACCGTGCATATATGAGAGTTTATTTGAACTGTAACACCTTCTAGAAACACATCTTCTAGCTTCTGAAGATGTGCTTGTTTAGCCTGTGCCTAAGATACAGCTTAGTAGTTCTAACCGTCATGTAGGCTATGAGGATGCTGAACTTTGCCTTTTGTATGATTGACAAATAAGTTGTAGTTTCATATAATATTGAATCTATTACTGTACCAAATATTAGGCTGTGATTTTACGCTAACACAGTGGAATCTTTAACATGAAATATTCAGCCTTGATGTTTGCTATGATGGATTACACAACCCAAGGATGTTTCGCTATGAGTTTTGTACCACGTACAAAGTAAAACAGTACTTTTATTTACCCCCTTTTTTGAAAGAATTGTCATATTATACATCGGGGTAACCCAAGGTTCTCGAAGCTACCTTTACTGTCAGTGTATAAGCACTTAAACTGTCAGTAGAAGAGATATCTCGATTCCTGATGTGCCAAAAGTGTCTCATAATGAACGAGCAGGGTACCCACGGTATTGACAATAAAAAGAAACGTCTTCTGTTTTAGACAGCGTGGGTGTTGGCGGGGAATTCTCTCTTGAGTTCCCTCTGTGATCAGACTGATCAGAGCCTGCTGTTCATGTTTATGGATGAGATGGTTTTGAATCACACTGTGGATGTGTCAGTGGACATACTGAAAGCATGTCAGTGTTGTCTAAGGCCCGTCATCTATGCCTAGCGGTATCCCGATTGCTCCCAAGATAAAAAGTGTTGATTCGAACCTGTTTCAAGTAGATTTCTGCTAAAACTGAACAAGTAAAATTGAAAAAATAAAATTGAATAAGGGCCAGCACGGTGGCACGGTGGTTAGCACTGTTGCCGCACAGCAAGAAGGTCCTGAGTTCAGTTCCACCATCAGGCCGGGGTATTTCTGTGTGGAGTTTGCATGTTCTCCCCTTGTTTGCGTGGGTTCCCTCCGGGTACTCCGGCTTCCTCCCACCGTCCAAAGACATGCAGTTTGTGGGGATAGGTTAATTGGTTAATCCAAATTGCCCATAGGTGTGAATGTGAACGCAAATGGTTGTCTGCGACAGACTGGCGAGCTGTCCAGGGTATACCCCGCCTCTCGTCCTATGACAGCTGGGATAGGCTCCAGAAAAGGACAAGTGGAAGCGGATGGATGAAAATTGAATAAGGACTGAGAAAACAATGCCCGGACACAAAGTTTTATGTAGATAACAAGATAATTATTGACATTACAAGCTAGCATGTAATGTACCAAAATGAACCAATATGTAACTGAATTCTGGACTAATTGTCATGCTTAGGTGTTTCAGCTTATAGGAGAGAAACATTAAGACAGGTCTGCCATGCTTTGTCAGACAGTAGGATTCAGGGCAGATGCCTTGTAGAAGTTATAAAGGGATAGACGTGAACTTAACCCTAGCCTTTACCCCAAGGCTGTCACTGGTGACTTGTTCAATGTTAGGAGGACGAAGCACATAAATCAAACAAAATCATAGCAAAACGCTGGACTAACTGCACTTTTCTAACTTTGTGTTTTTCAGAGAAGAAAAACCTATCCAAGCCAGAACAGTGAACCTGGTTGGACAGAAGAAACCCCCGCAGCAAAACGACGTCCGGTGAGTGCCAACAGCTACTCTTTAACCACCAGGTCAATACCACCCCATCGATGTGGAACTGGCCCTAAGTTGCTAAAAGTGCGAGCTAATATTTGCTTTTGCGTCACTTTAGCATCAAGTCGCCTTTCTGGCCTCAATCTCCAATCAAGACGGTGTTTCTCATGTTTGTTGTGAAATTCAGTTTTACACCTCAGATGAATCAGCGGTATTAAAGATAAACGCGCACGATGGTGATTATTTTTTGCAAGTGTGACTCAAGCCATTATTATGCAATTTGCATAATACCTTAAGTGGAACAGAAATACACGGCACGTCATTTAGACTTTTAGATTTATTTTTTATATTTATTAAACTTTTATTTTAGCATTCTGTGTCTCTAAGACACACACAAACAGACCAATTGCTGTCTGTCATCTGTCAGGCGGCAACCTACAGAGCTTCCGCTGTAAAGAAGGACATGGTTGGTCTGATGAGTCCAGTCCAGAGCCTGAGTCATTAGAGACTAGCTGATGTTATCTTCCTCCTCCGTAGAGTGGCTGGCTAAAGGCTGGATTCGGATGCTCTGTGTGTCTCACAATTTGCTCGTCTCTTCTGCCAAAACTGCTCGTCTGGAGGAATGACTTCTATCATGCGGTTGTGTGACTTTCGCGTCATCTTCCTCTCACATGTTCGAACAAATTTATGCAACATGAGGCATCATTTTCCTTTAGAAAAAACCCACCTAAGATCCTTAAATCCAAGTTTCAAAAGCAAATGGGATTTATGTTTCGTTTTCTTGCCTTCTAAAATCAGATGCAATGTAACAATTTTTTTTGATTTTGATGCAGATTTCTGAATTTATACAATCTTTGGCATTTCAAACTTAGTGATGGCAGAAAAAAACTTCCGGTTTCATTAGAAAAACCTGAAGATTGTCAGGGAGAGTATAGTGATTTGATTTCGTCCATATCTTAAATGCTTAGTAATCCTCTTGTTGTTTTAGCTGATATAATCTCTGCTGTCTAGTAACCTATAAGTGTTCAGTCTTTTTTATGGACTTGTCAGCTAGCTGTGATCCCTATACTCTTCTGTTGAGCTGTGACGTTGAGGTCACAAAGCGCTGGGGGTTACGGGAAATGGTGCCTCCTAAAGACTGCTAAAAAGCTGAATTAGCAGCAATGTCTCAGCTGAAAGGCTTTATCGTTTCCTTTAGAATGAATGGAAATGTCAGTGGAGTATCTAAACTAGGTTTTGTTCTAGTCATGTTTACTCACTAGCTTTGTTGGTGGAAGCTGGTGCTGTACACAAACTTTTAGGATGGAAGCATGCTTCTGAAGACACATAAAACAGTTTAAGGTAGAGATGAAGAATGAAAAGAAGAAACTGTTATGCTCACCTACTATGTAGCATAGACAAGGTAAGCACTGTCCCTTAGCTAGCATAATGCAGCTTTCTACCTGGAAAACATTCTCCCTATATACAGTCAAGCTAACTGGCTGTTAGCTGTTTGGTGGCTGCTTGCTAAGTGAAAATGAGGTCTCTTCCAGTTAGTTATTTTTTTCTTTTAACTCTGTTTTATATTTCATTCACTGTAAAAGAGGATACAGCAATCTAATAATACCTTCTTCTATAATAATCAGTCTCTCTTCTCTGTCAAAGGTTAGCATGATCATATATTGCACTAAAGCTAAACTTCAAACCAAAGATCTTTATCACACTTGCACTTTAATTTAGTATTCATAATTATTATAGTAATATATTATTAGTATTCAATCACTTGTAACTACGAATCACTATATTGTTGTTAGCTTAGATTTATAGTTTGGCTCATACTAGATTTATTGGGCTGATGTCTAGACCCATTTTTTGGGAATTAAGATTTCTGATTAAGATACATATCTATAGAGATCAGCCTGTATTCTTTACATAATACACCATATGGACAACAGCTTGGGAAACCTACACATTAGTCCTGCAGGAGCCATGGAAACCCATGCCACGAGGCTTCTGGTGCACAGTTTTTATGCTAACCTTAACACAGGAGGTTTGTACCTGTGCAGGTATAGGAGCTGATCACTGGTTTCCTTTATGCACTGTGGGCCTTAGCACTAAGTGACCCCGCTCTGTGATGTTACGTGAGTTCATGGCTGAGTGGTTGTGGTTCTAAAATGTTTTCACTTTGTAAAAATACCACTTACATCAAGGAAACATCATGGGATCATGGACTCTCTATTATGGGGAAAGAAATTTCACAAACTGACTTGTTGCAGGAATGGTATTCTATTACAGTACCATGCTCGAATTCAGTTTTTTAGATGTTGTCCAATACTTTTGTCTATCTTTTACGTATGCAGTTTCAGCATAGTGTACATATAAAAGAAAAAACACTTGAACTAGACTGAAATAATCCAGTGTCATGTTACTGTGTGGGACATTTTGCTGACATGGTTTGGGTCCATTTGTCCCCTTAGAGGAGGGATGTCAAACTCATTTTACATTGTGGGCCACGTACAGCCCACTTTGATCTCTAGTGGGCTGGATCAGTGAAACTCCCCCTTTCGATAAGTGTAAAGAAGTATAACTACACACTTAATCATAATGTATACTTTATTGATCCCCGTTGGGAAATTCCTCTCTGCATTTAGCCCGAGGAGCAGTGTGTACGGATGGTACCTTGCTTAGCTGTAATCAAACCCCCGACCTTTCGATCATGGGGCCACCACTATACCTACTGAGCTATCCCTGACCCAATACCTGAGACATCTTAATATTATTATACAGAAAAAGTTCTAGTAGTGCATTGGCCAGAATAACCTGTTATTATTAAATAGAAACATTTTGTTAATTCACTAAAAATTCATTTTTTCTATGTGGCCCCATTGTAAAAAACTGAAATTTCTATAGTAGATAGTGAAAAACAGGAACTTTCCTGTCATTTCAGTGTTAAGCTGTTACTTATTTACTTTTGTGTCATACAAATGGTCATGGGGAAGGTCTTTATTAGTAGCAAAAGCTGTTCCACCTTTAAAAAATACAGTTAAAAGTCCAAAACGTATGCCCTCTTTCAAAATCTAATCTAGTGGGCCAGATTTGGGGTCTTTGCCGGGCTGATTTTGGCCCCCGGGCCCTATGTTTGATACCCCAGCTTTAGGGGAAAAAACCACTGCAAATCAAAATAAAGTTTTTTGGGGTGATCACCGTTATCCTATGACAATAAGACATTTTTATCCCAATGGAGTGGTCTCCTAGAATAACACTACACCCATCTATAAGGTATATGGATCACTGAATGGTTTGATTAGTGTCAAAATCATCAGATCTCAATCCAGTGTATAATGATTGGAGATTTTAGACAGACATGTCAAAAGATATGTAAGCTGTCTTCCTGTTCTATAGATATATAACCAGAATACAATTTGAGCCCATTAAGACAGTTGAGTCGAGTCTCCTTGAGTCACACTCATTGGCCAAGGCTCATTCAGACTCGATTCAATATAAGTTTACTCACCCAGCGTTATCTCAGGATGGTGGTGCATTAGATGAGACCTCTTACTCGTAGCATTCCCACAGTATTTTGATTTATTTAATAAAATATCAATATTTGGTGTCCCTGTATTGCTGCAGAAATTATTGTGAGATATACAGTACCGATTGTGTCTTCCACCCCTTGTCAGTACTTTTGAATAGAAATGATATATCGTCAGGCTGAGCTTTCATCTATAGGGTGAAGGTCCTTTTGTTCAGTATATCATTAAATGTTTTCATGGCATACCTACAAACAATGCTTATCAGTAAAGTTACTTCTTCCTGCCGTCTTTATTCCAACTTTGGAATAAAGTACTGCAAATTATTTTGTTGTAGTATTTTGTTGGTTTCTTAAGGAAGTGAAAGTCAAAACTCAACATTAACCAGTAGAATAATGTTCAGCTTTTCAATAGGCATCCTTTAGTTAAAATAGTACAAAGTTATGAAAAACTGGACACAATCTATTATTAAAAAAGTCAATTATGAGTTTGATCCAGGATTGTATGAAGGAACGTCTGTTTGCTGAGCTTGTGCAGTCGTTTGTTGGCGAATATGATAATAAGGCAATCCAAGTACGCCAGAACCTTGAACCTTGATCATAATACTCGCATCAATCAATTATCTAGGAAACTCCAATAGTTCTGTATTGACTAACGTTGCAAAAATGAAACTTTCATGTGTAGATTTATTGTGTGAAATATACTTTGGGCTTTAGCGTTGCCAGCAAAACCTATTTACTTCTACATACTTGTAAATTGAACACTCCAGTTCATTAGCAAGCTTTCCAGCAAACATCCTACTGAGAGTGCAGGTGGTTAGAGGTTAGCTTTCTCCGAAATAACCCTTCCCATCTCATCTCCAATTAGTGGGAATTGGATGCTTGATGGGTTGGTCAGAAACAATTCTTTATAATGGAACTGCTCAGTGATCATCTTTCCACCGCTGTGTGTGTGTCTGTGTGTGTGTGTTTTAAAGTCTGCTTAGTTGATCAATAGTCGTTAATACAGACTTGAATTGCCAGTGCTGCTTTAAAAACACTCTTTGATGTCATACGAGGACCCCCGTCTTCGTTGGCTTATTTGTGGACTAAAAACCGGGTTTCCATGCATTCCTGTTTGCAGTGACGTTTGCAGCCAGAAATAGTTTTTTTTTCTGCCACACAATGATCAAAGGATAAAGCTTGTTTATGTTGTATTTGCACTGTATGTGTGTTGGAGTGTGTGTGAGTGTGTCGCTGGATCAGAAAGTGAGGTGGGATTACAGAGTAAGTCAGCTGGAGCACATCTGCTTTTCTGAGGAATCCCACAATATGACCCTCATTTTTAACATTATACAATCTGCGCTTATCTGGTTAGTGTTCCCCACGCAATTCCTGTGAACACCAGACGTTACAGTCACTTTTCCTTCAGCCTTTCATAGGGCACTGAACTGGGACAGAGACAATATCATGTCTGTAAAGCAACCACTGGAATAACTGCTGAGCTACTATAAGCATACATGTAATTTCTGAGATTTGGTTAAATTTTAATAAAAATGCATTGGGCAGACACCACCTAGCAGCGTCTGGGGCTACAAAATTGAACAAAATGTGAAAATGTCAAAAACCTCACTTCCTAGATTGGCCACTTGAGGCACCTTAGAGTTAAAATACCAACAAAAACAACAATTACGTTACACCCTGGTATGAGTAAATGATACTTTCATCTTTCATAACAACTTTAGGTTGTTGGATTATTTTTTAACCCGTCCACCTGGATAGTGGTAAGACTTAAACTCAGAGATTGCTGTGCTTTCATTTACAGATGTGGTGATGAAGCTGTAGCCAATCACTATATGCCTTATCTCAGCTTTTAATCTTTACTGTGATCGATAATCTCTCCTTAGCTGTAACTGGCTTGTGATAGGATAAAGTTTTTAATTCCTATCCAAACACTAGGCTGCACTTGGGTTGAATTTATAGTAGTAGTATAGCTTAACATTACTTAAAAATTATCTTTTCCAAAACAGATCAATAGTTTTGCATTTTCCTCTTTGCTAACATAGTGTCAGTAATATTTAGCTGTAGCTAAATAGCTACAGCAAGAGAAATTAAAAGAGTGCATCTAGCACAGTCAGTCTAAAGACCCTAGATAACATGGTACCTGGTTTGAGATGAGATGAGATGAGATAGCCTTTATTTGTCAGTTGCAGGTCTTTTGCCCACAACCGAGATGACAGACCTTGCCGACCGTACATACAATACACAAACATCACATTGGGGAGACAGGTCAGGGTAGGTAGCGAGGAAAAAAAACATCAAAATGTGTAACACAGAAGGATAATACAGGAATGCACAGATATCAACACACCATAGCACAATAAACACAGACAGCAACATGGGAAAGAGTTCCAGTGTGTACATCTGATCTGGGACCGCTGCAATCTTGGACTGCGCCTCCAACTGACCCGATGTCCACATCAGAGGGGAGGTAAGCGTTGGAGGTGGCGTTGGATCCGGGGTAGGGAGGGTGATGCGTCAGTGAGTGCTTATCAGTATCAGTATATGTATGTGTGTGCGTGTCCAGAGTTCAGCTGAGACAGTGTCCTTCGCCCCGCCAGGCTAAGTAAACAGTCTTCCAGCCAACCCAGGTGGCCTTGTAGGGAATGGGAAGGAACAGACTCAACACAGTCGTTATCAGGGAGTTTTTGTTCGGCTCCAGCCTTGAGCCCACAGCTGGCGCCGAAGGGGTAGCCGGATTATGATGGTAATTATTCTTTTGCGACAACTCATGAGAATTTCAAAGCTGTTCTTTAACACTCCGACACTGGTCAATCAAAAGTTTGTAACCTTTGAAGTCTTTTTAGCTTATTGTAGCTTATCATAGTGGCTAATAAGCTGGTCACCTACTGACCAAGTTGAGCTAGCATTGTTAGCCAGAAAGATAAAATCTTATGAACAGCATCTATTGTCAATTAGCAGCATATAAGGTGTCTCAGCTGTGGAATCTTGTTGGCTGTTAGGTAAATATGTGTCTGGTGAAGTTGGCAGAAAATGATTGTTTAATTAATTAACATTATGGTATGGTGCTCCATTCTTTTGATCAACTCGATATGAGCTGATCAACTAGTTATTAAGTACACCTCAGTGTAGTGTTTACTCACTGAGAATGGTAATTCTTAAGAATTTAGAGATTGTGATTCTCTTATCGATTCTCATTGGCTCATTTGCATTGCAAAGTGTGTGCATGTTGGAGGAATTCCCCCTTTTTGTTGTGATCAGAGTGGAGTTGGATGTATTACACATATTACACAGAACACTTTCCTTAAAAGTAATTCAGTTTGTTACTCCCAGGAGACAGTAATTCATTACACTACTCAATACATTACTTTTGCATTTCTCTATAAAATGACCTGAAACACATTGTTTTATAATTAGCATTTAACAATTTAAGCCAACAGGCTAGAGGCCTACACTAACACAAATCCCTATCCTAATGAGGACACGCATATGATCTTTCTGTTAGCATTTAGTTATGAATACAAAGCAAAGATGGAAACCAGCACAAAGAGACTTTAAAGCCATCGCCATGGTGATTTACTGTTGAAAAATGAGCAGGTAGAAATGGAGGCTACAGTCTGACTGCTCATCCGTTTGTTACGTGTTGAAGTTCAGGGTCTGGCTGCTGGGCTGGGGTCAGCATTCACTCAGCTTTAACATCACTCTGGGTTCCTGGCTAGTTTAGCCTTAGCATGCTGTCTGTGCAGGTGCCGAACTATAATCAGCAGATTGTAGCTCAAGTACAAGTGGAACCGATAAGCGGAATCGTTAGGCAAACAGACTACTGGGAAGTGTTTCTATACAAGAACTGCTTCTGGATTGACATCCCTATAACTCGCAGAAATATTGTAAAAACCGTAGGGAGCAAACCTGGCTCGTGATTGTCAGTTTATGCCAAACGTTTGTCAGGTTGATTAGCTCAGTAGTCACAGCAATAGACTTCTGGTGAGCTGCTGGTTGAGCTGCTGGTAATCTGGAAGCTTTGTGAGAAAAAACATTTTGTTCTAGACTTGAATACTGTGCACTTTTTCAGTTAATCTCATGGCTTCGTTTTCAATCTATAAAAAAAAAAAACCCATAAAAAATAAAACCAGGAGTTGTAGCATTTTCTCTGTCTGTATGGGAACAAGTAACCCTTCATCTATAGTTAATCACCATATGCAGGGCTTTCATCCAGTTATCTTACTATTTTCATAATGTACGTCAGTAAAGAACTTGTGTTATTTTCAATGAGTATGTTTTGTTTTATTAATATTTTATCATATTTTGCGCAGTGACCTGTGTTTATTAGAATACTAATTTGCCAAAATTAATTATCTTAATAATTACCCAGGCTTTTATGAAATTGAATTTCAACCTTTTTTTGTGTAAAGTTATTGAAATAATTACATGACATTTGGAAGTATAGCCTTCATAATATTGATTGATTATTGTCTCTGTTTATGGTTGACACTTTTTTGGACTGTTCCCATAGTCCAAAAATCTTCATCGCTCCCCCAGAGCTAATGTCGAGGCAGCATGGATGTACTGCGGTGTAAGGATGTTTACACCTCACATCAACAAATGCGGTTGGCCAGGTGTCCCCTGATGGCAGGGTACCATGGCAATGGCCCAGCAGCCCCATAGTAACCTCGGTGAGCCCTGGGATTGGCGAGGAGTCACTTCCTTACTCCCTACAGGGATTGGCAGTTATCCTGGTCTTCCCGCAAGTCTCTGCTTCAGCGGGGATCTGGAAGGGACCTGACACACGCTCACATTTCTGTACGTGTGAGAGGTTTCCATGCGTACTGAATAAGACTCACAGTGAGCATCAGATACGTGAATGGTTTTGACTGGAGGTTGCTATACAGACATCAGTAGAAAGGATTGAAATGATATGATATGATTAGCGTGACTCAAACAAAGATGTTCAAGCGTGTAGCTTAGTGTTGCACTAAAGAACGTTTTTTGTCATGAACACAAATATGAACCCTTTTTCTAAAACATCACGCATGGACCATGCACATGTGCTTTGTGGAGGGTCCATTCGTGGTTTTCAAGGGGACTAAACTTCATTGTTTTTCTCAGTGACAATCCGTTGATTGTCACTGAGAAACAGTCAACTTATTTGCCCTTAAACCAGTCGCCACCTTTAATACGTAAAAAAGCAGCAGAGAAATTTAGTGAAGAAACAGCTAGAAAAATCACAATGCAAAGGGAAGAGAAGCTTCTGGAGGCAGCAAAATAACTTGCGTTGTGTAAGGGTGCTGGGTCAAAATTTCTCTGAATTGTTACTGGAGGAATAAGGCTTGTACAGGTCAGTTCTGAATCTGTTTGAGATGCATGATTTAAATATACCCTACCCTTGGACGCCACAGCGACTCATCTGCCTCCACCTCACCGTATTCTCTATGCGCCTCTGTCACGCCAACCCTCTGTATATCCTCCTTCACTACATCCATGATTCTCCTCTGTAGTCTTTTTATCCTGCCCAGCAGCTCCTTATTCAACATCCTTTTCTAATATATCCACTAGTTTCTGTTTTAGTGTGTTTGGTATTTAGTTTTACTTCGTGTCCCTCCCAGCTACATAATTCACCAAACTTAAAAGTCAAAACTCAAAAGGCTAGCTCAAAGACTCAAAGACTAATTTTCTCATTCCTTCCAGTTTTCAACCAGCCGCCCAGCCCCTCCCTCAAAAAAGTTTACGAATCAAAACCATCGCCCAAAAACCAAGATATAAAAGAACCTGCATCCTGTCACTTTTGTACACCACGACAAATATTTGCACACTGTTGTCCTTTTATATTTATATTTATATGTATATGCATATTTATACCTTTATCCCTATATTTGTCTATTTATCTTAATATTTATCTATCAATATCTCTTTTTCTACAGTCATTTTATATAAGTGCTTGATGTTTGTTGTATATTTGCTGCTATGACAACTTAATTTCCCTCTGGGGTTAATAAAGTTTCTCTAATTCTGATACTGAAACTGCGGTTTCAGAGAATGATTGCACCCTCAGAAGCAGGGTTTCCAACTCTAAAGACAATCCAACAACCACCTTAATTGGGAAAGACCAAAATAGATTAAAAAAATAATAATTTAGGGTTAGGGGTAGGGTCACAGATGATGGTTTAGACCTTAGAAGATCTCAGAAGATCCAATTCCTAAGTATTACTTTATTATTCTACATGCAGCGATATGTACCGGTATTCTGAACATAAAATCAAAGTAGTAACTATAAACTGAAGGGCTGCAAAGTTTGCTGGTCACTTTATCTCACCCTCTGCTCTTTCTGTCAGGTAACTGGGCAAAATCTACCTTCCTGTTTTCTGCTACGTGTTGTGTTGGCAAATTTTATAGGACTTACTAAAACTGCGTTAGAAGCCATCTTTTTTTTCTTCTTCTTTGGGCTGCTACCTTCGCCACAGCCGCCTCTTTCCAGGCCTGGACCAATCAGGTATGGAATCACTGTGATCTCCATATCATACTGTTCACTGTAATACGGGTATAATGTTGGGCAACGATAAGAAAATGAAATATCGCGATAGAATTTGGGTAAAACACACATGCGCAGTGCCTTTGTTTTCATACACACATGGTGGAAAAAGCATGGCGCCAACGGAGAATGAGGGCGAAAGCGGATCGCTGAATGAAACGGATGAACCAGAACTGGTTTGTAAAAATGTGAAAACTTCAGTGTGGAACTGGTTTAGCTTTCGTCCGTCAGATACACAACAAAGCACTGTTTTTGGTAGAGCATGCTAGCGGGCCGTCGTTATTACCGTGTTTTTTGGAAAATACACTTAAAATCAATCCTTTGACTTTTCTGAAAATCGAGCGTGCCCCTTATAATCCCGTGTGCCTTATGTATGAATCCTGGTTGTGTTTACTGACCTTGAAACTATTTTATGTACACGGCGCTCGAAAATCTGTCAAATGTTTCAGTACGACTTTGCTAAGCTACGAAGCCGCACCGCTTGATGGATTGTCGGAGCATTACGGCTATCGTAGGCAGGAGCCTCGCGGAGTGATACGTACTGTGCTTCAAAATAATATTACCGTATTGTGTGTGTATAACCTCTTTTAAGTTTTGTGGATATTATACATGCTTATGCTGAGGATATGTCGGCCAGTTTCACTGGAAATGCCTTTTGGTTAAACTGTCAGCAAGAAATTTGCACTGTTACATTTTTATATAACTTTAATGCACATAAAAAAAAAAAACAGCTGCTTGTTTAGGTGGAAATACATTGATGTTTTTTTTTTTGCACTAATAAAGTTGTGGAGTTGTATTTTGTCTAGTGTCAATTATATCGTCAGTTATATCGTTATCACAAATTTTCAAATATATATCGTGATAAATATTTTTGGTCACATCGCCCTGCTCTATCTCCATATTTGGACTGCCAAACCTTTTACACAGGATGCCCTTCCTGACACGACCCTCCAAATTTTTCAATGCTTGGGAGCAACACAACGATTACGCAGGCTCATGTATTGGCTTATGGGCAGCAGCCGCAGCATTGGACGAATATCTGAGAGCGACGATTTAAAAAAGAAAAAAACGTTTCTTGTCACGTCTTGGCTCGAAATCACACGAACAAATGTTGTACATACTGAATTCGGTGAACAGACAACTGAAGGCTGCACAAAACTGCTCTCCTTCACCTTCACGCGGTAAAATATAAATCTGTCCAGCTGGACAAATCTCTGCCGTCGCTAACCTAAATTTTTTGTGCTTACAGTAAATTTGGTGCCTTCAAACACCAAATATCAACACATCAAACGTGATGGTTTAGTATTCTTTAAAAGAGTGGCTGGAGTCGCATCGCTCCTCAGACTGAACTCTGTACATGTGTGGGTACATGGTAATTAATGTGTCAATATGCAATACGTGTGCGAATTTGATTGTTTGTGCGGGGAGTGTTTGGGTACTTGTGTGTGTCTGAGTGCAGTGTGTATGCGTGTGTTTGTGCTGCCTGGCTGTGTATGGCATTGCCAGGCCATATGGAGCGCTGTCTGGGGAGCACACTACCCACTTAGCTCCACCGTTGGCTCTGGTGCTCTCTCCATCTGTCCTGCCTCGCTCTCCTTCGCTCTCTCCTTAAATTTATCTTTTGTTCTGTGTTTTATTTTTTTAATTTTCTCTTACAGCTTGGCTTCATTTCACTCACTCTCCTTCACTGTTCTACACTCGGTGCTTTATCTCATCTTAAAAATAATCCCCTCCCCCCAAAAAAGTCATCCCTTGGTATTTGTCTATTTATAAGTGTGTGTTTGTATGTTTGCGTGTGTGAGCCTGAGTAATTAAGTCTACATGACAGAGCCAGAGTTTCTTCTCACTCCTCTCCTCACATTTTTTCCTTTTTAGCCATTTTCTCGCTGCTTCTGTGCTTTTCGAGCAGCCCCCCAGAAGAGAACTGGGATGAGGCACAGACCTTGATTAACAACATCGAGAGAAAGCCCCTCACATTGTAATGGAGATTTATAGGGTGCTATAAATGCTTTAAAAGTAATGTTGACAGAGAATTTCAAACATGTCCGAGTTTGTCACAAGTATGTCCATCTTTTCTGTACAGTTAATTTGCCCTTTGTCTTGTTTGATTGGAAACGAGGACTGCTCGCAAAAAAGACAAAACATTGCCTGACTGTTGTTGAATGCAGTTTAAAAGCAGGGTTTCTTACTTCTACTGAGATAAACCAAGGAGTGAAAGTAGTTTGAGTGCACAGGCATTCCCTGCAGCAGAGGCCTTCGTGAGCGAGAGCTGCTTGATTCAGACGGTGACAAACCAGTGATGAAATTTGTCGGAAGAGTCGAGATACATTTTTATTTCCAGAGACGCTTTTCACGATTCCAAGATGAGCATCATTTCAACAGAATGAGGAAGGCACATTAGAGTGGTAAAGAAAAGGAGAGGCAAGAAGTGAGAAAGAGCGAGGATGAGGAGAGAGTGGGTGGAAAAGCAGTCAGAGAAGTATATGAGGAGAAGGAGCAGGAACGGGAGGTGAGAAAAGGAGAGGAAGAAATGACGAGAAAGAGAAAATCATTTAGCGAGCTGAGAAGCAGTGCATACTGTACGCTCATCATGATGCGTACTAAATTACCACTGTCAGTTTTGAAATAATCCCCCCTCCCTCCTCCCTTTGGCGGGGTTTCCCAAAACTATAATCTGTTCTTTTTCTATAAGATTTCAAACCTTCAAACCTAGCTTAAAAAAAAAAAGTTATGATTTCCATCAGAAACTGTAGGGGCATAGGAGAGAGCGTGATATAAGGAAAGGATGGGAGCATAGATAGATGGAGGGAGTGGGGGAGGTGAGAGTACACCCAGGCAGCTCAGCATGGTGAGTTCTCTGACGGAAGAGAGGGAGGGGAAGGGATGGAGGAGGAACAGCAGAGCTTGGCACACAGAGAGAAAACTAGAGAGCAAGAGATTCTCCGTGTCCCTGCTGCCATATGGTGAGCAGCCATGCCACAGCACAGCACATACATGCTCTAATGGAGAGGCAGGCACAGAAGAAGGTTGGTGTTATTTAAAAAAAAGGATCTTTAACTATATAAAATGTTCCTTAGGGTATTCTAATAAGGGGAAAACCATGACACTAACCAGATTGCTGGCAAGCTGGTGGATATTAACAAGTTATTTAAAAAAACAGGTTTTAAGGGAAAATATTAATATAAGACTCTGGATGTCTTCAACTGTCCAACCAGTTCTAAGGAGCCCAGACCCAGTCTGGGACCAGCTTGGGTCATTTTGTTTTACTGGGTCTGTGTGTCAATGTGTACACCACCCGTGTAAATCCCTTTAAGAATAAAATTGGAAAATCTGAATTTCACTCTAAGTTTGTCTCTGAATAATATAAAGAGATTTTCTTTGGCTTCTGCTTCTTCTTCCTCTCTAACTAATGGCTTGATAGTGGCTCGTGCTACAGCATTGTCTGGGTCCCTGGTGGACTAGATCTCACTCTCTCATTTTTTGAAAATTCATTTGTGCACACTGCGTTCAAGTAGTTTATTTTCCCCCAACAAGTCTGTTCCTATCTTTTATGAGCTCCACACCACACCCATGGCATAATGGAGAGCTGACGGTAATCCCTCCTCCTGCCGAAAACTGCCTATGATTTGATCTCTTCCAAGTGTGCATGTAGATTTACTTTCAGTTCTTTGTTCTATTCACCCACAAATAAATACAAGGCTGGACCAAGGCTAAAAATGCTAATAGTAGTGTCCCATGGCCCCAAGCCAAGAGGGATTTCAAAGGCCCCACACATTTACCACGGTACAGTTTTTGGTGCCTCAAAGCAGCCCCTTCAATTTGACTAATTTTAAAGCCCTGTCTTCTACAAAGGTCAAAGTTGGGATAGCCTTTATTTTGCTTATGGGGTGCTCTAATGAAAATGCTTATTGAAGACGTGGGATTCACCAGACACATCGCGATGTTATCACAATACCTTACCCACAGTACCAGTACTTTAGTCAAGATATGTGTATATGTAACTATAACATTTGCACTCAAGAACCTTCCTGTTCTACAGAATACAACCGGCTGGCATCCAGCTGAGTAGAGTCCGCTCGAGTTGTGCTGCTGTCTGCATCATACTTTTGATAGCAATTATTTACAAACCTTCAAAAATGTCTCTGAGAGCGACTGCAGTCAGTACAAGTCAAACTGCAGCTGTTCGCCTCCTATCAGGTCAAACGAGCCTGATAGGAGGCGACATGTTTATAATTATCACAGTACTGTGCTGTATCTGTTTTTTTCCTCCACTCTTATAAATATCAATGTAGGTGGTAGCCTGCAGGCCACCACCTTTGAGTCACAGATAAGACTGTGATACAAACACAACAAATTAATGAATAATTGAAAGCCTAGCTGGTTTTGAACTTCTTTGAGCTTGCTTTGCTGGAGGGTTGAACACTTGAATTGTTTAGTATTGTTTACTATGTGACATTCAAGCTCAATGTGAATGAAGTGGTTGATTTATATTTAATGTGCCAAATTCCTTGTAGGACATAGTTTTGCAACTGGGCAGCCGTCTGGAAACACTTATTCACTTTTTTAAAAATCGAAAAAATCCTTTGAGTTCAATGGTCACCTCGACCTGATTAACTGCCCAAACCTCCCTCAAAAACAAGTTCTTTAAAAGTGTTTTCCCTTGTTAATGTCCACAGATTTCCATTTGTTTAGTGTCTGTCTCTTCTAATGTCTCTGACTGTGCATACTAGAAGTTCTGGAGTAACTTGTTAGTTTAGATGGCTAACTTTACCTGGATCCTACACGTCTTTTTTATATGTAGATTATAATACACTGTAGTTTTGACTCATTTTGTCATTTGTTTCTTACATGCATTTCATGATTGCCTAATAACTGCAGTGTGCGTGTGACTAGTTTCACAATTTGAAGCCTGCAAAGGTGATAAAGTATTTTCTGCAAAGAATAAGGTGTTAAAGGGAGAGGAGGAGGATTTTTTTTCTTTTGTCTACCAACAAATGCCTTTTGTGTATCCACATTACACACATACAGACACACACACAGGCACACACGGCTGCTGCAAACAGGAAACTCGTCTTTAATTTTGGCATGCACTTTACCTTCTATTCAATCTCACAAATAGCATGGAGGAGGAGGAAAGTTTTTTAATACTCATCTATTATAGGACACCAAATGAGTTTCAATCAGTCTTGTAGATGACTACAGTAAAAGTGTGTGTGTGTGTGTGTGTGTGTGTGTGTGTGTGTGTGTGTGTGTGTGTGTGTGTGTGTGTGTGTGTGGAATAGATTGAAGACAGCAGAGAGAGGGAAGGAAGGAAAAGAGGATGGTGACAGCGAGACAAGTTTGAGAATTGGAGAGAGTGAAACATCTCACAACAGAATGGAGTAACAAGAGTCTGAAGTCAGTTAAAAAATGCTTTTCAAAAAGTGTTAGAAAGAAAAGTTGGAGCGGTTAATTTCTAAATGGCCATGAGGTGGTTTTCTCTGACACTGACTCATTGTTATTTGATTCATGTCTGCCTGCTTTTTTGAATATCGATCCCGGAACTGGAGGAGTGACTCATACGCTGCCGTAGAGGCCTGAGTCACTACAGGAAACGAGTTGAAGCTGGCACCCATTCCCAACCTGATGCCCTCCCAAACCCATCCCTCCTCCCCAACCCCCACGCTTTGTGAAAGCCCAGGACGAGTGAATGCGGTGCCAGCGTTTGGCTTAGAAGTGGTAATGACGCTCAAGGACTGTAGGACTCAGCTGTTTTATCAGCCTTATTTTTGGACACATCGACTGTCATGTCAAGGATGGGGTCTTTAACTTTTTTGGAGTTGTTTAAGTGTAACTTTAAGCTTTGAATGAGGTGCCAGGCTCTGAGAGAGACAAAGCCAGAACCATTTTTGGAAGCATTTTTGGGGAAATTGAAAGGCAGAGAGGACACACTGTAACAACTGTAGTTAAAATTTAAGAAAATCTTCATTAAAACTGCATCGTTGCTTAGTATGTTTTAACTTAGCCTGTACAGACTGGCATATTTCTGTGTAAAAGTTCAACAAAGCTGTGCAGCATTTCTGATTTCCCATTCTAAATTCTTATTTAAAAAAACATGAAACACATTAGTAATTAAAGTTCCTAAAACGGCTGGTTGCTTTAGATTCAACTGATATAAATCAAAAAGACAGTGTTGGTGAAGAATTGGTGCATTTGTTTGCTGGTAATAAGGTTATATGGGCAACTTCATCAGGTCCCAAAAAGCCTCTCGTTCACTCTCTGGCAATTAGCCTGAAGATTAATTGTTGTTTTTGCAGTGAACTCAAGAACCCTATGTGCAATTCTAGGAATAGAGTGACCACAATAAAACTTGCATAGTTATGTTTAAGTAACGTTTGTGCCACTAAAAAAGCTCTGATCCATCAAAGCGTGAACAAGGGCCCTGTAGGGGAGGCCTGTGGTGTCTGCCACTTGCCCCTGTCCACTGACACTGTTAGTGGATCCTTTAGATCAGGGGTGTCAAACTCCAGTCCTCGAGGGCTGGAGTTCAGAAACTTTTAAATGTGCCCCTGCTGTAACACACCTGAATAAAATTTAGTAGGTCATTAGCAAGAGATGAACGTGACAAGATGCTGAGGTGGCAACCCCTAACCTCACGCTTGTACGTTGTTGAAGCATATGTGGATCAAGGTTCTTTGGAGACCATAAGTTGAAGTGCTCTAGGATAAGATACCCAAGAACATTTCAAAAGCAATTAAAGGCATGGAATAACACGTTGTGTGCTCCCAGCTTGTAGTAAAGAGCACTTTGAGTGCTCTGAGTAGAAAAGTGCTATATACATACCAGTTCATTTACACTGTAGGGAATGTAGCTGCCATCAGTGAGTGCTGTTGCCATGGCATGTGGTTTTGTTTAGGTCCAGGAAGCAAGATTTTTGCACCATATCATTGCATTATAATAAGATTATTAATGTTAACTGTGTCACTCATCAGTAATATTAAAATTGTATTCTTCAAATGATTATATGTTTATGCTAAAACCATGAATTGCTTGACGTACAGCTCAAATTTTATAGTATTTAGTTATAGTTGGTGTGTTCTGCTAACATAGCTGGTATTCCCATTAGGGCACCTTTAATGAAGCTAGCCTTAGCACCATATTAAACATCAAGTACAAACAAACACATTGACTTTGGATGAAAGTCTGCAATCTTCAAAATTCTGACACCGAACTCAATTACATGATGGGCTATATTCTTACTGTAAGTCTTCTTCTTGTTTGCAGAGACACAGCTCAACTAATCCATGATGACAAGGCAGGGAAAGTAAAACGAAATACAAAACACAAGAGACAAGAGACTATCAAAATAAAACAGGAAATCCAAAACATGAGAATTCTTAAATCAGAGATTTAAACAACATGACAAAGGAAAAATGGAAGAGGAAGGATGAACTGAAATAAGAAATTGAATCTAAACTATAACCATTAACAAAACCTAGATAACTATACTAGAATTAAGATGACCTGAGATTATAAACATAAAGAAACCAACCAGGAACTCAAGATGTCCATCCATCCATCCATCCATTGGATTTCCTCCGGGTTCTTATCTGGTTTCATGTCACAGGGGCAGCAGTCTAAGCAGGGATAACCAGACCTCCCTCTTCTCAGCCACCTCCTTCAGCTCATTGGAGGTGTTTGGCGTGCCCCAAGCCAGCATTATATTAATATTTTAAAAAAATTGCAGCTGAAATAAAAGCATTGAGCACTGTGGGACATAATAAACTGTTAATATCTACAGGAGAATTTTAAATGTTAATTAAAAATTAAAATGGTGTTATAGCAAAACAGGTGGTTGAACTTCATACATTCATTTAACCCACTGTTTTTTCTAGATGCTAATTTGAAAATGCTGGTGGAGCCTACATCTGTTCGATTTGGCTGTGGCAGAAGTTGACATCCCCTCTCCATCATCAAAGCTTTCTTTGCCTTGTATTGTATTATGAAAAGTTATTAAAAACTTCTCATTTTGCTCTAAGTTCTCTAAATCATGGTCAGTAAGAGTAAACATATATCTTATGACAATGAAAGACAGAAGTTAATTTACTAGCTAATGGTAGTAAAAGGTGGAGAAACTGATCTCAGAGCAGTGATAACAGAGCCAGCAGTACCTTCATAGCACAGTGGTTTCTAGCAATTTCCCATGAAAGAATATAGATTTGTCCACATTGTGCATGTGCATATAACCAGAAGAAAGTTGCTGGCCTCATAGGTTGAGAAGCTCAGTCCATTGTTAGTGAGACACAAACATACCCATAAAACTGAGCCATGCTATGGATTTCAGTAGAATCAAATATCGACATATCGTTTCATTTTACGCTATCGTTTGTTTTGTGGTGTCGCAAAATAAACTGTTTACGGCAATATTTTTTCATCGTTTTGATGGTCACTGTAGTGGCTATATTAATTTCTTAAAGTTCTCTCTTTCTCTTATATTTAATATAACCACACTACAGACGGACAAGCGCCTGTTTTTATGCGTTGCCGTTAGCAACAATGACGGTAAAACTATTGCGTGTCCGCTTGTTTATTTTCCATATAAACCTTTCACAATAAAGGTCAAGATCCTGTTGAGACTTTTCAAAATAAACTGAATCACGTGAAAGAGCATGCACGCTGTAACACTAGGTGACAAACTCCAAACTGTACTTTATTTTGACTCATTCCCACATATACCATCCTGCCTCTGTAAATAGGCGACTACTAAATGTGTATTTATCCACAGAAGAAAATAGTCCCACACCACGTTGTGCTGCATCTCCATCTGCTCATGTTGGAGATGTGTTTTACAGGAAAGATAAAACTCAGCCACAGGCTAAAATGCACTGGAGGTTTTCTGTATTACTTTCAATGAATTATTCTGACATTTTGTCATTAGATATTATCCCTGCTGAGTCAACACACACACACAGGTACGACTTAGTCTCTCATGTTTGTCTGGTTCCGTGGATATGGACGCAAGAGTGTATTAAGGTGGCAAATCTGTCTGATACCAGGGGGCTTCTGCATCTTCTGTTCCGGAAGTTACCTGCATGTTATTATTATTTAACTCCTTGGGGCTGTACATACATATATATATATTCTCTCCCAGGAGGGCCAGGCTTTGGTTAGTGTTCGCTCTGTATAATAGAATTTTCATCTGTTTGGAAAAAGCCTTACATCATTTAAATATGAAACATTTCTGAAAATGTTCCTATTTAGCATTATGCTTTAAGAAAGAAAACACACACACACACACACACACACACACACGCACACACGCACACACACACACACACACACAAACACACACACAACACAACACACCTAGAAAGGTCACTGGCAGATGTTAAGAGGTTAAACAAAATAATGCAGGTTTGGGATTGTTCTTCTTTGGGTACAAGTGAAACAACCCAAAACAGGATTTTTCCATCTCAGTACCTGACTAAATGAGGAGTCCTTTTTTTGTAGTCTGTATCTGGTATGTGTATGCGATCCAAATCATTTCAGATTCTCACGGACAAAACTTTGGTTTCCCTTCATGCAAAGAGTCAGAGAGCAGAGCTTGTTAGTACTGCTCAGCTTAATTATGAGACACTTTATGTTAATGCTGTTTTCTGCTTTGAATCATGTATCCTTTGTTTAAAATATTTGAATATATGCACGCCCACCACACACACACACACACACACACACACACCACACACACACACACACACACACACACACACACACACACACACACACACGGTTTATTGTTTTAGTTGTTCAGCAGTGAGCTCCATCGAATGTTGTGATGGGAAAGTGAGGCAAGTTTGTTAGAAGCATGTGTGTGTTTGCAGAAGAAAGTGAAGAAATTATTCTCACTTTGCTTTAACCTTGTGTCTCACCACATTTGAATATGGATATTTTTCTTAATGAGCTTGCCATCCGTGTTTCTGTCGCTCTGTACGTTTCCCTCTGATCTTTTCGTTCACTGCCTCTCTTTCCCTCCCTTCACTCTCTGTCCTCTCACTCTCTTGCTCTCATTAAATCTACTACCATCCATGTCTGCATTTTCCAGGGCTGTTATTTGACGGAGATGGGTTTTTTTCTCACCTGTGACAGAGGATTTAATAACTTGATTTTTCAGATTTGTAGCAAAAACACACAGAAACAAGAGCACATTACTGTTCCTGCTGCCTAGTTTCTGTTGATATTAGATGAGACATCAACCGTGTTATGTGTATTGACCTTGCATAGTTTGACCACCAGAGGGCAGTCTACAGTTTTTACATAACACGTGACAGCTAGCTAATCTGAGTAGAGTCTGGCTTTGTGCTCATGGTGACTGTGGATGAATTTGGATGAATTAAATGAATTAAAATATTTTCCTTTTCACACTTGCGCAAAATTCTTCTAGTGGCTGTTTGGGGACTTTGGGGGAACTTTGAGAACCCTTGCTCTATGGGCTTACACAAGCTGGGATGTCATGTGATCAAAATCCTTTGACCCATAACTGTAAATCATGGATAAAAAAAACAAAAAAAACATTTCAGGTTGGCTGTGGCCTTTGTGTATATACTGTATGTTCCTACTCCACGTGTTTTCTCGATGTTCTCCAGGTGATCTTGTCGTCCCTTCCTGCTCCATCCCCCCTGTGATCCTCTTCAGCAGCCATTCCCAAAGCCAAGAGTCCCGCGGCCACCTAAAAAAACAGAAAATCCCATTGGGCCCAGCCAATCTGAAATCTTCACTTTACTCAAAGTATAAGAGAAAGTGATGAATTTTCTTGAAAATTTTATTTAAGAAATGCAAACAACACAGGCTGTTAACTATAAATTGCTGCTCTGTTGCTACCACCTACCACTGGCACACAAACTTTAATACAAGAGCAGTAGATTTAGGTCAGAGTAATGAGTAACATCAGAAACTAACCACCTCCTATCACCAGTTTTCATCTATTTTTTATACAAATGCATTTATATAAATATGTAACCTTACATACTTAATTTCAAAGTTACTGTAGCCCACCAACAGTTCCTTCACGGCCCACCAGGGGGCATCGACCCACACTTTGGAAATGACTACTTTCAGAATAGAAGGCAAATAGCAGCATGGATGTAGGCTTGGATTTAGCATTTGGGATGAAAAAAACAATTTAAATACTGTTTTATACATTCTGCTGAAGTTTTATGCACCAGTTTAGACCCAACCTGTTTTTCTCTCAAGGAAAACACAATGTTTGGTGCAGCTGACAATTCAACATGACACAGTGAGGCTCTCTGTATCTCTGTCTTTACAATAACTACTCTTATCCTTTCTAAATCAATTCTAGCTGGATGTGTAGCTGTGGATCTGAGAGTGGGGGTGTGACCTCGGATTTTTTCACATATTTGGTAACTGAACGGAAAAAAAAATCACATTTTGTAAATATATCCAACCGTACGACTGGCCCCAAATGGGTGAGTTCACAGTGGCTACTTGCATCTTTTAAATACAGCCTGTGAGATTGAAATAATAGAAAAATAACAGACAAAGGTAAAATGTGTCAAAATGTGTGGAAAGGTAGAAGTTAAATGTTTGGGGGCAAAAATGAAAGAACTCACTGAACCCCAGCAAAGAATGATCTTGAGGATGGAGGAAAATGAGATGTAATAAGGATGAGCAAATGCCCCGATCACCTTCTGTGCATTTAATACTCGGAATACTTACTTCCAGCCAACATGGATTTATTAGACCTAATACCAATAGAAGCTATTTTGGACTGCAGCCATGTGTCATCAACAGTAACACCTCTGAAATAACAAATAAGATGCTGATTATCGTCACAAAAAGCTAAACGTAAATCCCTCTTGAGCTGAATCTGAACAGCAACATCTTATTCAGTTCGGGTTGAAGGCTTCCCCACGAACAACTGGTGTCATATTGATCAGATCGACAATACGCATAACCAACCACGCAGGCTCCATAAATCAAGTCCGTACTGGATACTGGTCTAAATCTATTAGCAGCTGACAGGAGCCGTGGGTTAGGACGGGCTCAGTGAGAGCCACGGATCAGGAAGTAAATCCTGCAGCGCTGCAGCAGCAGGTGACCTCTCTGTGCCCTTTGGCTGTTACTCCCAGGAAGTGTGTGTGTGTGTGTGGGCAGGTGCTAACATTTACAGAGGTAAAGCTTGTATTTCACCTACTGGGCCCTGACATCTCTGAAGGCTGTATTTAGAGGCAACGGTTTGTCTTGTTGCACCCAAAGGAGCAATGGCCAAATCTCAAGCAAACAACTAGTTGGTGGACTTTGATTACTCGGGCCTCAGCTGCTAGAACTTGTAGTTTTTTTTACCGCCTGAGCCGATGGGGGAGCATCCTGCACCGCTGAGCCCCGGTCTGTAAGTAGTGCTGCAGAAAATCGTGTTCTGTTGCGTTTAGCAGCTACAGTCGATGTTGTTCCTAAAGCATCTGAGGTAACGTTGCTCCAGGACCACCGCTGGGATGGAGAAGTTATGTTGTGACTGTTCACATGGGAACAGTCACACAGTACCAGTATCTTGTCTTCTGTTATCTGCTGACACAGATATCAGATGGGAGCAGGCCTGTCTGACAGACAGTGCTGTAACAGGGTTGGTGCTGTTATACGTAACCAGAACTGCCCAAAGTGTGATGGAGAGATAAGAATACATTTAAACTGAGAGCAATAAATCTAAAAATAATAACGGAGCATTAATATCTGGAGTGTCCTGTGTGTGATCCATTCCTCCACCACAACCTCATCTCTGTATGCACTTTTGCTACCAGGCTGCCACAAAGGCATGGATTTCTGTTCGATGATTGTGATAAGGAGCAGTTTGTCTTTATGACAGTGCGATTAAACAGTTGGTGTTTCTTATATACTCCACTTCCCTGCTTCTCTTTTGTCCCTCTGCTCCATTCTTTCACTTTTTCACTTTTCACTTTTCATCTTTTCATTTCCTCTTCCATCTTCCTCTGCTTTGCCTCTTCTTCTTCTTCTTTCACTTTCTCCTCTTCGCATTTCTTTTCCCCACTTCTGTTCTTCAGTCTCTCTTAGTTCTCCTCCCCCCACCATTCCACCTTGTTTCCTTTCCTCATTTCCCCTCCTTTTCTCCTGTCTTTTTAATCCTCATGTCCCCTTTTCCTTCTTTTGATTTCTTCATAGATCCTCTCTGTCTCTGTGACTTGTTGGTTTGTTTTCCTCTCCTCCCCTTTTTTCTTTTCTTGCCACCTCTTCTTTCGTTTCATCCTCATCTCTCCTCCTCTCGCTTTCCGCCCTCACTTCACCTCTTTGTTTTTCCCTTTCTTTCTCCCTACTGTATGTCCTCTCCTGTCGTCTTTCTTCTCATCCATCCTCCTTCCTTTCTTCTAATTTTACTACAACTTAATTTTTTGGGTCTTTTCTCCTTTTTCCCAGTTATTCCCCTTTTCTTCTATTCTTCTAATTATCTACTTTCTCTTCCTGTAAGGTCTCTTCCCACCTCTTCTTTGACGACTTGCTCCTTTCCTCTTTGTTTTCCCTCTCTAACATATCATAAATATTAATGTCACATCATCCCTAAGCTCACTGCCGTATTATGTCATTACTAGCAAAAAGCTGCTCTATGAGCACTTTTTTGCCAGGCCTGTGGCATTTAAGGGACACAGCACATGCACTGATTTCTTTGGTCAATAATTTAAGATTCCAGTTGTAAAACCTTAAATTGTACCCTACTCAGTTCACATCTAAATTTATCTGCAGGCTGATCATTAAACCACAGATTGTTGCATTTATAGTATTTTTTTTATATTTTAAATAAATATCTCTGTATAAATCTCTATATCTCTATTTTGTTTTCATGTCATTTAGCAGTACTTGTCACAGGGTTCACTCAGTCCTGATGGTCATCAAAAAATGTCTTGAGCTTTACCTCAATGAACTGTTAAGCTGCTCTATATGTCCGTCATATTAAAGGACTTTATGTCTCATTCTTCATTCCATATTTAGCAGTGAGTTGAAAGAAATTCCCTCTCAGATACACATGTATGTGAGACTTCAGTATGGTTTGTCCACCCGTCGCTTGACAAATTCAGTATCATGAGACCAAGACGAGGAAATGCTCAACCTGCTTCCTGTGGTGAAACAGTGAATGGACTAACAGTCAACGTGCTTTCACCTGCAGGTCATCACATACTGACGTTTGGTCAGGAGCACATGTGCGGATTCACATTATGACCCGCTGGATGTTTTCTTCTGAAACATGCAGGGCAGGCAGAATTTTATAGGAGTTCTTTAATGTCTAAAATGGAAGGCGTTAAGTTTTTGGCAAAAGATGGTGTTGTCATGATGAGTCTAACCATGATCGCCAAAGAAACCTTCTGCAGATAGACAACATGTGCCATATTTGAACCTAAACTTTTTCATTTTAGTTTTTTTTATTTAATGTCGAGTCAAAACAGAAAAAACTGGTCCCAGTCTGCCTTGAGGTGACTGTTGTTGTGATTTGGCGCTATATAAATAAAATTGAATTGAATTGAATAGATAGCACTGAAACACCTGCCTTCTGCCTGCCTCCCAACGTGCACTTTTTAAAGGTTTTTGTTCATAAACACATTGGTACAGGGGGGTATTGTGTGTTAAAAGATGACGAGAAGGGGCTCTGGACCATGGTTGTCCTACTTTTGTCTCCTTGTCTGTAAGTTTGCATTTGTTGCTGTTTTTTATATCGCGTGCTCTTCCAGGCTTTTAAAATTAAATCACAGTGTCTTTATATTATGATTGAAGTCATTTCACTCAATGTAGTTTTTAATTATGTGTAATTTGGCTGGTCTTCTTCAGCTCTAATAAATGCCTGTAGCCTAGTACATCCCATATGGAAAAGATGTAAATAAGTCTTATAAAGTTTGTATCTGTCTTGTGTGAAACTTGTATGAAAAGCATACAAGAGTGAAAACAGATATAAGATCCCTAGAAAAATTATATAAATGAAACTTGTATGTTTTGGATACTTACTAAAACAATATATGAAAGTGGCCACTTTCATGAGTAAATCATATAAGCCTTCACTATATGAAGTAGGCCATCTTATGCAAGCCTTTTATAAGTTTTTACTAAGTTTGTCTTTATCCTGTCTTCCTTCTCTCACCCCAACCGGTCGCAGCAGATGGCCGCCCCTCCCTGAGCCTGGTTCTGCCGGAGGTTTCTTCCTGTTAAAAGGGAGTTTTTCCTTCCCACTGTCGCCAAAGTGCTGCTCATAGGGGGTCATATAATTGTTGGGTTTTTCTCTGTATCTATGAAGCGCCTTGAGGTGACTTATGTTGTGATTTGGCGCTATATAAATAAAATTGAATTGAATAAGTTTTTACTATTTCTTTTCCATATGGGAATGCCGAGTAGTGTTTGGAAGTGAAACATAAAGAAGTATATCCTCTGTCCTCACCTTATTCATCAGCTCTTCTCCTCTTTGGTCTGTTTCCCCTCTATTTGCTCTCTCCTCAATCTCCACAGTGTGAAATCCAATTAATCAGCATACTGTAATGCCTTTGATAAAACCAATACTCTTCCCCTCTCTTTCTCATATCGATTTGAAGAGTTTCTTGTGTTGGCAAAGCAGCCTGAAACAAAAGCACACACACAAAAAAAGTTGACTGCACCAAAACACAGAGAGTGTGGAGAGTGGCTGATATCGACTGAACTTAATGCAACAACTGTCTCCTTCATACTGTGGTTTCAGTTCATTTCTCCTCCCCTTTATTTATTATTTATCCAATAAAACAATCATTCTTTTGTAATTTCTTATTGTATCTTTCTGTCCTTTAACTTTTTGTGTTTGCAGTGATCCACAGTGTGTGGAATTACTGTGGAAGGCTTAAACCTAGTGGATCAAAGCAGTAGTATTCTGTGGATTTATGATTTTTCCATAACATTTTTTTTTTTTTTTTACAGATGCAGCAGGATCTTTATTTCATTCTGTTTTTTTGCCACATTAAACATTACAGCGATCAGACATAACATTATGACCACTGACATGGGAAGTGAATAACACTGATTATGTCTTCATCATGCCACCTGTTAGTGGGTGGGATATATCAGGGATCAAGTGAGTATTTTATCCTCAAAGTTGATGTTAGAAGCAGGGAAAATGGGAAAGTGTGAGGATTTGAGTGAGTTTAACAAGGTTCAACCTGTGATGGCCAGATGACTGGGCCAGCTTTGGGCATCTCCAAATCTCCAGCTCTTGTGGGATGTTCCCAGTCTGCAGTGGTCAGAACAGGGGTGAACCATTAACAGGGTCATGAAAGCCAAGGCTCACTGATGCACATGGGGAGTGAAGGCTGGCCCGTGAGGTCCGCTCCAACAGACGAGCTACTGTAGCTCAAATTATAGAAAAAGTTACGGCTGGTTCTGGTAGAAAGGTGTCAGAATACACAGAACATCACAGTTTGTTGTGCATGGGGCAGCAGAGTTGCAGACCAGTCAGGGTGCCCATGCTGACCCCTGTCCAACAGCAATAACAATGTGCACATGAGACCTGGACAACAGAGCAATGGAAGAAAGTGATCAATCATTTTTTTTTTTCACATGGATGGCTGGGTGCATTTGTGTCCCTGACCTGGGGAACACCTGGCAGCAGGATGCACTTCTGCATGAGGACTAAACCAGCAGAGGCAGTGTTATACTTTGAGTATTAGCCAGTTAGATTAACCAGCCTCAAGTGGTTGTTAGAGAAGCTACAGTTTAAGGCAGTGGTGTTGCTGCAAAGCAGTTCTTTTTTACTTAGGTTTACAAAACAAATCTTCTTGGTTAAGTTTATGAAAAGCTAACGGTTTAGATTAAAATATGCACGCTGGACTCTTTCTTGGTTTTTAATGTGGGTACTTTACCTTTTTTTATTTAGGAAATTGTAGCATTGGTGACACATAAATCCACAGCTCAAACCATTGCTGTGTTTAGCATTACAGAGACGCGCATTGTTGCTGAGGATGGTGAAATAGAAAGTAAAACATGTCCTCACAAACTAAAACGGTAAAGAGCTCGATTACGACACAGTAAGGAGTAAAATACGCTTGGACTGAAGTGAAAAAAACACCAGTGAAATTCAAGAGAGCTTGGGTGACATTTGACACATCCTTTCCTTCAAGTGTATTAGCACATTTCGTTTTTGAAATGTATCCTGAGATGGTAACTTATAACGTGGCCTCCTTTCAAAAATGCAGAAGTCTTCATGCTTCTGTTTGATTTTATTTTTGCAGAGGTATCCAGCAGCAGTTATCCAGCTACAGAGAGACTGTGATCCGACAGGCCACGGCAGCGGCAGGCTCGGCCGTTCACCGGGACGACGCGCCGACCTGTGGCATCTGCCACAAGACCAAGTTCGCAGATGGCTGTGGGAACCCGTGCTCGTACTGCCAGACCAAGTTCTGCGCTCGCTGTGGGGGGCGTGTGTCCCTGCGATCCAACACGGTGAGGGAAGGCTACACTTTCTCAGCACAAAAACACATATTTTTATCCTTGTGAAGTAGCACACAGCAATATAGCAAATATTAAACCTGCCCTCACAAAAGTGTGATGCAGTATCCTCCACACGTTTCAGTGTGAAGGGCAAAAAGAATAGAGGACAAAAGATAATACTTTGATCGTTATTAAAGGTTGAATTGAAACTCATTCTCCTAAACAGCACTATGCATCAGTTCCCGGACAGAGCTGCAGCTGCTTGGAAGAAATACAGCACTGTCACATTTGAAGAGTTTGGATATTAAAAAGTATCACAAGTATAATATCGAGTGATGTACATGCTCTTTAATTAATATATCTTCAATATGCATTCTTTTCTGTATTGTAAAAAAGAACATGATCACAATCCTACAACCCAAACTGCTTTATACGTTAGTAAAATGAACAGTATACAGATACAATAATACAGAATTAAATAGGTTAATGTAAAAAACACAGTAATGTATATATAAACACAGAAGTATTTTCCTTTTTTTAAAATTTGTGTGTACACTATACTGAACTAAGAGATATGCAGAGTTTTATTCCTAGGCGTCCACTGACCCACTTTCGAGCCTTTTTTCAGACATGGCAACGTTAGAACAGGAATATTTCAAAGATAAAAGCCTGACATTTTCACTGATCTTTCTCAACATCAAAATGAACCACAATCTGTCATTTGGGGCAGATTCCCCAAAAGTATTGGCTACTAATAATATGAAAAAATAAAACTCCAGCAGTCCTGCAAAATCCCATATTTGAGCACACCTTAATACGAATATTGAAAAAGACAGTCAGTGACCATTTCTGATTGGCATATAGTTTAATGTAAAATAAAGCATGCGCAATACTTTTTAACATAAACTTCTTAGTTGCAAAAATGACTCCAGCATGAATCGACTTGTTGTATTTGCTGGATTGAGCAAGTACGACAAGTTGTGCCACTAAAGCAAAAATCAGCATGCCGTCTTGTTCAGCAGGAACAAAATACCGGAGATTCCAGATGGCGCTCTAATCACAAGTCAGAAAAGAAGTTATTTAAATATGTGCATACATTTCATTAAAGACCTGGGTCACTAAAATCTCAAATCATCACATTTTTACAATAGTTTCTGCTCAGCCATCTCTGATTTGCAATAAAAATGAACGACCCAAAGTTTGGACATGTATAATGATTGCTAGGAAATTTGAGACGGTTGAGCAGCAGGAATGTTTGATTTTAGATGGACTGATGCTGTTTGTGCCCAACCTACGCATGTTCGCTTTCCTGCTGAGTTTATGCTGTTATCCTCAAGATTCAAGTCTTATTTGATGCAATATGTTTTTTTTTCTAAATTATGGTAACGTTGTAAACACGAATAAGTAATTGAAATTAAATCTACACTCAGTATACTTCCTACAAGCAGCTGGTGATAAAAGCACGCACTGAACATCACATCAGGCCTCAGGTGTTGGAACTCAGATGGAGCTGATGAGCCGTGGGTTGTACTGTATGTGCTCTCGAAATGTACTGTATCTGAGCTCTGTGTGTGTTACCATGTGTGTGTGTGTGTGTGTGAGAGACCTGGTAAAGGTTAATTGGGCATTAGACTGAGCAGTGGATGGGAGAGGGGGGTGTCTCTCACTCTGTCTCGCTCTGCCAGGGGTCCGGAGGTGCCCTATACACACACAGTGGGGTGTATGTGCGTGTGTGGTGATGCTGGGAGGCAAGTCTTCCTCTGAAATAAGTGACATCCCGTCTTACCCCCCAATCCCCACATCCCCTCCCCTGAATTGTCGCTGTGGCATTTAATGACCTCACACACGCAAACACACAAATGCTCAAAAGTACATCCTAATTAGTTAGTGGCTAACGTGGGGAGAGTTCAGCAGGGGGGGGGGGCGGCGTTACATTTAGTGGAAACTTTTTGAAAGGTACATTGACAGGTACGCACACATACACACAAGCAGACTCACAACACTGTTTATTAATGTTTGTTTGACTTTCTGTTTAATTATACTTTGTTAACTTTGCTCAGTGTGAACAGAAAACATGCGTTACGACTCAGGGAAGACATGAAATTACTCAAGAATACCGGCTTGATTTTTACCACCACTGGACATTTACTCAAATAACTAAAGGAATACAATCATTTATACAGAAGCAAATCTTTTTCAGTTTCCTTAACGAGACAGTCAAACAGAAAAATTAGTAATATTCAGTTGTTCAGTGCCCATTAAGATACAAATCTGTGTCTTTCTAAATCTACATCTTTTGGAGACACAGAATTGATGATTATTTTTCATTCAAAGTGCCAAAACTTTGGAGAACAATTAAAAAATACACATTTTGACAGCACACAGCTCAAGTTCACCAAAGATAGTCATCACCGAAACCCAGGACAGGGTTTTAAAATAAAGTTCTGCTTTAACTGTTATAGTTTCTGTTGCAGAATCGGAGCCTTGTGTCTTTTATCATGTCTCTTTCTCTAGAGCCAGATTCATTAGCGGATTAGCTTAGGTTTGTTTAAAGGTTGTAGATTGATAACACTTAGCCTAACGCTAATTTAAGTATATGCCTACCTCTAAAACTCAATATTAAACTAAGTGTTGGTTTAATCTGTACACAAACAGCACAGTTTTGATTTTAGATGGAGTCAGCTGTGACCAGAGATTGCTACTACTTGTTGCTAATGTTTATGGACAGTCTGTAGTCTGTTAATCACTTGGGTTGCCTCAGTGGCTTAAAGATTCATTTTAGGTTGAGAAGAAGCTGTTACATTACTATATTGTTATTGTTACTATCTAGTGAACTCGAAATGAGCTGGTAGGTAGGCCTTTGGACAGAGTAAAGAGCTTTCCTATGGCAAGCTAAGCTGTCTGCTTTAGCTCTATATGCTTTTAAACAATGAAATAGATTATGTTCATATTTGTGAACTGAGGATAGAGCGGATAGATGTTTGTATTCTTCTTTCAGCTTGAAGTTGGTTTATAGTTTTGCTTTAACCTCATTTTCATAAATCAGAAACATTCCGTTTTAATTTAGGGAGGCTATAACCATGCACGAATCTTGTCATGTGCTGTTGTAGGCCAGCAACTGTTAGGTATTTGTGTTTGTGGTGGATGTAAATGAGGAATTTTAAAGGGCAATGCATTTTCATTCATCTTCAGTGATGGGAATATTATTGGAAACTGAAATATCTGCGTATGACAGTGTTTGTGACTTGCAGGCTTGCACAGTAGGATCATTACCATGCTTTCAGATACCATTTTTTTGTTCACATTCTTTCTGTCTTTCTTTTCATTATACATGGATGGCTGACTGGGCTGCAGGAGGACAAAGTGGTGAGTGATGCATCTTTTCTTCTCTCTTTTCTGGAGCACATAACTCTGACCAAAACCTTTAAGAAAATACATGTACATAAAACAGACCCTGTCTTCTGTCTTCACGCGTCTATTAGTTCTATTGTGAAAATATTACCTTATAAATACAGCACAATTACAATTTAATTTATGGCATGATAACGAGACTAAAACAAAACACTCATCTGCTTTGATGATATTCTTGCAGTCAGATGCATGCTGCCACCTCAGAGGTAGATGATGCACACAGACCAATACACTGTATGGACAACTTTAGATTTGCAAATGAAAACATGTGGGAGGAAGTGGCAGCAGTCCTAGGCAAACATAGGGAGATTACAAGGCCCAGAAAAGAAACATACTCATCATCTTGACATTTAAGATGTGTAATATTGTCAGTGTGGGACAGAGCTTAGTTATTATACATCCTTTTAGAAAGGGATTTAGTAGTTAACTGGAAGCATGTTCACAAGTAGTTAACAAAATCCTAATTCTTGCAAGAAATGAATATTGTGTTTACGTATTAATAGCTGGTGTGTCTGTTGTTGTTTACCTGCCCTTGGTCATCTCTCATTTGTTGATTGTGACATGTTTGCTTTGTAGCTAGCTTATGGTGTCTTTTTAAAGCAGGATTTGTCTTTTTTGGGAACACCTGTCAACATATTCAGCATATATTCACTAGCTATCTAGCTATAGTACTGATTTACAATAATTTCAGAGACTGCGTCTTCAAAAAGCAAAAACTGTATCTGATTTATGTTTGTCTGTTAACCCTTTGGTGTTGTCTCCTAAGCTGTCGGGCAACCACGTTTCTAAATCTAGCTTTAATTGCCCAGTTTTTGCAAATGTTGAACTGTTGGACACTAAAACTGACCCAAAGAACCCACAACTAACTTTTGTACATGCTGAAATGGGGCAAGCATATCAAAACTTGCAGCCTAGCTTAATTAACACCTTACTGGCTGTCATATGTGGCTTGTATGTTGGGATTACTTACCCACGAGTGTTTCGGTGCATTGGTCCCTACTGTAAACTTCGTCATTGTCATTAAGCCTGGTTGTTCAACATGATACTGCATGACAGGTGTACCTGGCAGAGATGCCTTTAACATCTTCCCCTACTTGTGTAGTTGTGTGTGGGTTTAGAATTTTTCTTGGCCTTGGCTGACTGTCCTTAGGGCAGCTGCCAAACCAGCACTTTGATCTTTATTGGCTGGGCTGGATTGCCACGAGTGTCCAAGAGTGCTTTGGTGTGCTGTACATAGTGGTCCCACTCCCTGCTAAAGCTTGGTACGCGAGGCACTGGCTCTAAAGAGGAAAGTTTTGGCTGAATGGAGGCCTTATGTAGCCGGATACTAGACCAGGTTTGAATTACTCTTGACATGGATTCATTTAATTACTTTAATTTTTGCTGGCACAGTGAACCAAAAGTTACTCCCTGCTTTGTCCACTCCACTCAAATATAACACTCAAAGTTAAATTGAAGCACTGGCAAGTATAATTCTTGCTGTGAGTGATATAATGATATGTATTATGTAGTATACTATAAATGTTTTTAATAGTGTTTCTAAACAGGGTCATGTTTGGTCTATGAAGTCGCACACACTTGAATTTATTTCAGTTCACAGAAAACAATGACTGTTTAGCAATTCAAGATAATGACAAAAAATCTGAAAAAACTAGAAGAGAGCAAAGGTGACAATTGGCAGTGCATATTATTATATAATGCATTTTGTACCGTTGTCATTGTTATTATTAATCTTTCATGCCATGGATGTAATACAGTTTTATATGAAATGCCCCCCCAGCAGGAGTGACAGGCTCGTGAGGGCTCATGACGGCCGCTCTCAGGGGCAGAAGCAGTATTAGTTGTTGGCAAATCACATGATGAAGTGCTAGTTGTTGTCATGATGGTTTCCTGAAGATGTAGGTGGCAGAATGTTTCCTTGTCCTTACCCTTGTGGAATTTTGGTCAAACAGAAAATTGTTCATTCGATACCTTGGCTGATTGGGACCCACACCCATTTTCGCACCTTGGCTCGTGTGATTAGGCAGAGGATCAATAGGGGGTACATGACCCTCTTGGGGGACACTCCCATAGGGCTTAAAAATCTGGGACTCTCCACCATTTGACCTTAGAACTCAAGAAGCTGAAGAAGCTTCTCAGGTGAGAGGTGAAATGTCTTCAAGAAACTTAAAGAAGTCCAGACACTTTTCTTTCCAAGCTCCTTAGACTACAATGATCTGGATGACTGATGACCTTCCCAGTCCATCAGTTTAGTCAATCAGAACTACGCTATAGGGTGTAGTTTAGAATGAACTAGATCTTTCATGTTAGTTGAATTTTGCAGTTTCTTTGGACCAGGATGTGTCCTCACAATGACCTCACAAACCCAGTGCAGTTCGTGGGAACACAAAGACCTCAATTACAGTTTAAGTGTCTGTGATTCCACGCATAAACCTTGTCTTCACACGGTGAGCATGAGGATCCATTTGGACATCTGCATGCTTGCCAATTTTTTGTGATTGTGCAAACTGAGCTGTAGAGATTTTACAATGCACCAACTGCGCATGCACCCCAGGCAGTGGACAAGTCAACAAGTATAACAGGCATGAATCCAAGTCTGTCATCTTAGATTTTAACTGGCATACATTTAAAAAGTTTTAATGTGTTTTTTTTAACTACTTTCTCACTTTTTTAGTTTCTATAATTTATTTTTTTCACCATTATTTGGTATTCAGGTCTAGTAACAGGGTTTTTGTTAGTAAACACAACTCATTGTATTTCTGCATAGATTTTATCAGTCTTTCTAAAACAGTTTGACATTTTTCCATTGTTTAACTACAGCATTTCAAATTCAAATTCAAATTTTATTTGTCACGTACACAGTCAT
>NW_024582557.1:1068765-1135022 GCF_018398535.1 Haplochromis burtoni | reverse complement strand
AGATCTCACTCGGCCAGCTCGGATCCGGAGTTAAAAACTTCGAATTTGCTTATTTGCTATTAAAATCATACCCAATTGATTTTGCAATCATTAAGCTAGCTAGCATACAACAATCTTTAACTTTTATGTTTTGCGCTCCTTCAAATTTGGAATTGCTAGGATGTTGAATATGGAGCTGTCAGGCAGAAGGAAAAGAGGAAGAACACAGAGGCGTTCATAGGTGTAGTGAAGGAGGACGTTAGCGTGACAGAAGAAGATGCTAGGTATATGGTGTGATGAAGGCGCAGCCAACGGAAGGACATTAAAATATAGAATATAATTTTTGTTTCCATAACCACTCAGCAATATGATCAGAATCTAATATCCCGACATAAGACATTTATCGTCTCAACAACGATATACATCACAAAATTTTACATTTTCTGAAAATTCTCTGAATCTCGATTTGCGTGAAGTCTTTTTTTTTTTTTTTTAGCTGCTCGTGTACCTGAAGTCAAGTGTTTTGACCGATGCATGAAAGTATACATTTTTAGACATTTTCTTTGTGGGTATTTATTACATGGTGTGCTCCGGGGAAAAGCCCGCTCTAATGTTTGAATCTAGGGTCTATTTTTTAGCACCTCTTTTTTGCTTCTCATCCGTACACACTCTGCTTACTCTTTCACGTGATTCAGTTTATTTTGAAAACTCTCAACAGGATCTTCAGCTTTATTGCGAAAGGTTTATGTGTAAATAAGCGGACAGTGGAGCACGCAATGGTTTTACCTTCGTTGTTGCTAATGACAACGCATAAAAACAGGCACTTGTCCTTCCGTAGTGTGGCTATATTAAAAATAAGAGAAAGAGAGAACTTTAAGAAATTAACACTATGGTGACCATCAAATTGATAAAAAATATTTCCGTAAACAGTTTATTTTGCGACACCACGGAACAAATGATAGCGTAAAATGAAATGATAGACGTTTTCATATCGTCATCCGATATATATCGTTATATCGAACAGCCCTATCACTCAGGATGTTTTTGTATCATTTTTTCTTTACAACTCTTAATTCTCCTCTCGTAACAGCTTTAACACCACTTTGCCATTTTTGTATTACATTGGCTACAATCATGTTTGAACTGGCAGCGCTTACCGCACAAAGTTGTTGGTGTTTCATAACAGCAACCAAAAATACTAATGCTTTTAAAAGTGAACACTTTCAATAAATCATTGTTAAAAAACGAACACTTTTTTCATTAAACAGTCCAAGGTAATATAAAGCAGGAAACTGAAAAAAACACTAATAGTCACTATATTTTTCCCTGTCATTCTCACACGTGTCTGCTTAATTCGTTGTGTTGCGAAGTGTGGTAGATAGATGGATACAATGATAAATAAAGTTTTAATAGGCGCAGGGATGTGAAGCGTGTGGTGCACGCAGGCTAGCGTGTTGTGCTAATGATATTCAGTGCTCATTATCTGCAGTGATACCTGTGCTCTAGTGGAGAGATGAGTGCGTGTTGTTGTACTGAAGTTTCTCACAGAGAGGGCCATTTTTGAAGTCTTGATTCTTACTCTCATGGGGAACTACAGAAGAGCTGTTTGTGTCACTTCACCGTCACACATGCACAAATACACAAACACCTCTTTTCCCTCTCTTTGCTTTCATTGTAATGTCCAGGGCTGTATTTCTGTTGGGGGGGGTGGGTTTTATGTGACTGTAACTCAGCTCGGTGCTGGTAGATTGCTGTTTTTAGACCAGTTCTCATTCAGAATTACTGGCAGGGATGTTTACAGACTATAGATGCTGTTAATTTTTAGAAATACAAAACTTTCAGAACTCTAAAGGCAAATCGAGAGAATGCAGACATTACATCTTCCTTTTTCCTAATAATACATTTAGGAGTTAAATTATTATGAATTATTATGAAGTTAATGACCATTAACATTAATCGTTTCTGATTGCTTAAGGTTAGGGTCAGCTGCTTTAGTATTACTGAAATATACAACAGGTGCAACAATGAGACAACCCCCAATCTCCCTCCTCGTCATTTCTGACTGTTTTTCATTAGTTTTGTATTTGGCTATAGGGATCATGATACCTGGACCTACAGAGGCTGAAGAGGTAGTTCAGCTCCTCCAGTATGCCATATCAATACGTACCATTGCCATAAGGTTTGCTGTGTCTCACAGCACAGTCTCAAGAATGTGGTGAAGATTCTACTCTCGGAGAGCTGGACAGGGCTGCGGAAACCCATCATCAGGACCGGTATCTGCTCCTTTATGCAAGGAGGAACAGAATGCACACTGCCAGCGCTACAACATGACCTCCAGCAGGCCTCCACCTGCGCCCTGTGGGTCTGGAGAACTCATGGAGAATGTTATACTGTCTATAACTTTGTTCAGTATGGTCACTTTGGTAGTGGGTCAGTGATGTTCTGGGCAGTCATATCTATTAAGGTATCGGGATGAAATCTTTGGACGCTATTGCAGTGGGACTTGGTTCCTCCTGGCACACAACAATGCCTGAACTCATGTGGCAAGAGTATGCAGGGAGTTCCTGGAGGATCAAGGAGCTGTAGAACCAGTAGAACACCTCGGTGAAATCATGTTTTATTCCATCCAGCCACCAGGTTTTACCTCAGACTGTCCAGGATCTCAGTATTCCCCTGGTCCAGATCCGGGAGGAGATTTTCCTGGACAGATCCACGGTCCATACAAACTACCGAGAACCTGCTGTGTGAATTTTTCTCATGTTGATTTACAGGGTGTCTTTGAATTCAGCCCTCTGTAGGTTGATCACTTTCATTTCCATTAAACCAAGTGGCATCCTTTCATTCCTAACACATGACCCAGACCTTGTTGGTATAGATATCCAGCATGTTTTCTTTTTTTTTTCATTTAGCTCTGATGTGCTTTAATCTTTTTTAGCAGTGTATTTCCCCTCCCTTCAAGCCTCCTCCAATGCCTTATCTTTAAGACTGATAGCATGTACATTCATCACCTCAGTTTATCTTGCCCTCATGATAATGTAACACTTATCTTTTCCAGGGGGTGGTGTTTATGAGCTCACAGACACGCTTGTGTCATGCTTGTGTTGATTTATTAGAAGCATCACAGTGTTTGTGAAGTGGCCAGCATGTAGCTAACTCTACTTCTATTTGCTGGCCACTAGGGCAAAAGGTTAGTCTTATCCTATGAAATAAAATCAAATTCAAGATACTTCAAAATATAGTATGTGCCTCACACTTGTGCAAATGTATATCTATTGATCTAGGCTTGCAAGGAATTATGGCTCTGTGCTGCTTTGTGTCGGTGTGCAGTGCTGTAGAAAAAGCTGGAGCGATGTGTCATCCGCTGTAAACGCCACAGCGCCTCATGATTACTATTGATCGCCAGTCTTGCTAACTGCGTCCGTCTCCGCGTCCGTCTCTCATTGACTGGCCTTAAGGGGGCCATCTCTCTCCTGGTTGGTGTGGCACACACTCTTAAGAGCAAACACTCACACATACACAGACACCTTGTACTTGAGGAAGGCACATTATTCATAGAAATTAATGTAAAAAATTATTCATATAAAAATCATATATGGACAGTTCATGCTGCTTTTAGTGTCTGTATCTTTCGTCAGTTCAGTAAAGTTAGGGAATGAGTAATTACTTATTACTCATTCCTTTAACTTTCTCTGAAGTCTCAGTCATCACTGGTGAAAGCTGTAACCCTACCCTAACTATATTTTAAAGAAAAGCACAATTGATGCACTTCTGTTAGAATGATTGTCTTCAATGTTCCATGATTGCCAAGACTTGGTAAATCATTATTAAAATAACAAATATGACATAATGTGATTACCAAGAGCCAGAGTTTGGGGTTTAGGGTTGGCGTCAGTGGTGTCTTAGATCTTGGAGGATTAATTTGTTACCATCCATCAGATTTTACAGTAGGTGATTTATTTAGTTGTGGAACTAGGGTTTATTTAGTAGTTTTAGTCTCCTGCTATTCAAACACATTTTAAGAAACAGCAGTGGCAAGCAGTTGATATTTTTGTCTGAAGCATGCACGCTGGCCTAGAAGTTAGTCTTTCATAAGCTTTTCGTTTTGGTTATGGCAAGTAGGCATGAATCCTGCAGCTTGAGGCTAATCTTTTAACATCCATTTGAACCCTGCCCATTGAGGGTTAGGGGTAGCATTTGGGTTAGTGGTTACCCCTTTATGTATAATTCTTAGTTTTGTGAAATAGCACACGATCTGATATCCCCATGTTAGTATCGTTCCTGAATCATAATAATGTAGGTCCAGGATCAGCATTGTAGCTGATCAATAACACGGCTTGATCATTCAGTTAGCTTTAGCCAAAAAGATAGCTAATGCTCTTAAAAATTATCATTAGTAAACCAACATGAGGAACTTAAATTTGGCTGACAGCAAACCTAACTTGATAATATATTTATTACACTGTATAAATTAATAAAGAAAAAAATCTTTTTTTCCCACTTTTCAACATTTGAGATCACAAAAATGTGACTGTGCAGTTGCAATGTTGATTCTGGATCAACATTATTATGATGAATATTATATGAACAACACCATGTTGAGGATACCAGATACCAACCAGCTGGAAACTTTCTGAGGGATGCTGTAATTGTAAGAAGACTGATAAAAAGATGAAGATTGTCGCTGTACTTGGGCGTTGAACAGTGAAATTGGAGCAGAGCTTACATTTCAGCAGACTAGCATGCATACATTCTTGTTTGCTTGCACTCACCATTCATTCCTCTGAATTAATTTACAAATATAATACATTTGCAAAATTAAAACGGCGAGAAAAATAGTGGCTATATTAACATTGAAATAGCATTTTTTTTAATTTAACCTTTATTTATGCAGGTAGTCCCATTGAGACCCAATGTCTCATTTGCAAAAATATAAAAGTATGGTAAGTGTGGCTCACTGGGTCCACTCACTGGGCTTAGTGCTCAAGGGAAAAAAAAAAGAAGCAGTTTTTCAGTGTGGCTGTCCTGCTTTTTAAACACTTGTACCTCCCACCAGAGGGCATGAGGTCAAACAGGTGCTGTCCAGGGAGGGGTGAGTTGATTTTCATAGGTTCACAGCACAGATTTCATAGATTCTCAAGCGCAAGTCTTTAATGTGTTTTCAGTGAACAGGGCTGAATAGTACATCTCAAGATTATTTAAAGTCCTAGTTTATAATGTAGGTTTTTTGTCTTATTATTTATGATTTAAACTGTGGACGTCTTTTTCTCTCACTTTATTTCCCCCATCCGTCCACTTGTCCTTATCAGGGTGGCAGGGGGTTGGAGCCTATCCCAGCTATCATAAGGCAAGAGGCGGGGTACAGGTCGGCAGTCTGTCGCAGGGCTAACACAGAGAGACAGACAACCATTCACACTCAGGCTCCGGGTTTGAACTTGTTGCTTCACTATGTCCTTTCTGTGCCTGTGTGGGTTTTCTGTGACTGACTGCCTGTTCAGGGTGCACTGCGGTTCCTGCCAAATATCGGCTGAGAAAGGCTTCGACCCAACGCAAATCTGTTTGGATAATGGGTTAAGAAAATGGCTACTCATTTTCTGATGTAAGCAAACCTTCTTTAACAGGTGTTGATTAGAGATTAGATTAGAAACGTACCTTTTTTATACAGTGGTAAGAAAGGTAAGCACAGCATCATCACTAAACTCACCTGCAGTACTACAACTCAGTGTGTGAGTGCAAACTGTGTTGGTGACTGGAGACAAAGTGTTCCAACATGCAGTCAAACATTAACTGCCACAATAAGGCACGGTGTCCTTAATCGTTTTCTCACTTTAGTGGAACCCCAATATTTCTAGGTTGGAGACAGAGACGAGGTGCAGGTAAAGCCGGCTCCTGTATCTAAACCTGTGCTGTACTAGTGTGTGCAGCCTCTCATGCTCTGTGCTTGCTTGTGAGACCACTGTTTCATGGGTTACAGTACAAACACAATATACTCGGGTGCCTGCAAGTGCATTTATTAGTGTGTGAGCTTTCCGTGTATGGAGATGTGTGTAATGTATGTCTGTATGGGTTGCTGCGGGTTGTGCTGATATAGTGCCTCATTAGCTGCTGTGGACACTAATCTCCTTTGTGGCAGTCTTTCATCCTTACTGCAGGATTTATGGACGCCCTCGCGTGCTGCCAGTGCAATACGTCAAGCTGTCATTGGTTGATCTTACTTCCTGGTTACCTCCCCTCCTCCCCCTTCCCTCCCTGGATGTTAATGTGCTATTTGTTTCACCTGTTAAGCAGCAGGCGTTGGAAGATGTTAGTAGAATAGTGGCTGGCAGGGGTAACATGACAGTGAGTCATGTTTTTAGTAAATTGGATGGAAATAAACTGGAGGATGATCAGAATATTACAGCTTCTGGTTCACTCAAATCTGACTTAAAATATGTTGACTGGCTCAATACAGGTAGCCTCTCTTTCTTTTTTTACCAGGTCACCAGAGACCTGTTTACGATTGGGTTTAAAAGTTTACATCTGCTCCTTATAGAATTTTCACTTACATATCCAGATGGAATTTTAATAATTGAAGGTGAAATGTTTGTGAAAGAGTTGATTTGAAATGTTTCAAGTTTCTGATCATGTGGCAGGCTTGTAACATACCTAAGGCTACGTCCACACTAACGCATCCTTTTTTCTCCGTTTTGGCCTCCCGTCCACACTGAGACGGCGTTTTCCTCAAGTAAAAATGCAGCGTTTTGAAAACGCTCTCGAAAACGCATACATTTCAAAACAGAGCTGTCCTGCTGCAGTGTGGACACTCAAAAACGCAGACTTTCTAAAATGATGACGCAGTTTAGTCATGTGATGCAGTCATATGACCAATTAAACAAAGATAGAGGACATTATACAGCAGTTCTTTTGATTGCTCTCAATTTTGACAGCCCTAAAAAAGATTAAGATCCGTTTGTACTAGAGATGGCACGATACCACTTTTTTATGTCCGATACCGATACCGATATCATAAATTTGGATATCTGCCGATACCGATATGAATCCGATATAGTGTTTTTTAATCAACAAAACTGTTTTTTAAAATATCTTGCTGCATTTTGCAAGTCTGCAAGTTCATACTCAAGTTTAAAACAACAACTACACTAAAGCTATTCTGTTATACCTGTATACAAAAAAAATATTTCATAGTTCAGCAATACTGATCAATCTAATAAACTTAAACCTACACCATCCTCCCTATTCTGGTATTTTAAAGAGTACTTAGCGTAAATATTAAGCAACCTAACTAATAGGGTTCCAACTCCCAGCAACAACAAAAATAAATAAATAAAAAATAGGGAACCACCCCTCACGCTCCACCTCATGATGCTTAATCGACGTAATCAACCTTAATTTGATGCAGTGTGAAAAAAATGCACAGAAATCAATTATTTTTCAAGAAATATTAAATAGATTCAACATCTTTCTTCAACAAAATTGCAGACTGCACAGATGGTACCTTCCCAAAGGAAAAAGTACTATAGCTTACTAGGGTATATATATTAGACTTAATAGTCACTATATACAGTAATTGACTTCTATTCATTTTACATCAAATTAAAACTTTGGGTGTCAGATAATTATTTATTAAAAGCTAGACATTTTAAATGAGAATAAGAAAGAAAAGTATGTCTTTGTGCCCCCTTTTCCCTGTTAATGCCCTATCGGCCCCCCTGGCTAAACTTTGCTAGATCCGCCCCTGCACAGTTACGTCAGCTACGTAGAAAAAGATCCTGGTGTAGAAAGTAATATTAAATAAATTCTAACAACAGCTGATCAAGCTTAAACGTGCTGCTGTTGTTCAGCCGCTGGTTTCCTCTTTCTGGTGCAAAGTGGGCCAAAAACAAACAAGAGAGACGGACTCCCGACAGAAAAGCCGATCAGCTGATCATTAAGCAGTTTCATGATTGAAGTAGCAGCAGGAGAGCAAGAGGCAGTCGCTCGTTAAGCTTAACGCAGGAATGCTTTACAAACATTCAGAGATGGACTTACACACTTGCTTTACTTCTCTCGGGGATAACTTTGTCGGAGATGAAATGCCGAGGTTGCTAGCGAAGCTCCACATGCTATCCAGACCACCGACAGGTCCCGCATGCCACAGCCGCTCTATCACGTGATGCATACTGCTCCGACGTGCTAACGTTCTGAGGTGAGTTACGGCGTGTTGCAAGTTTTGTGAGGTGCTTTCGTGATATTTAATGGATCGGATTACATTTTTTATTTTTCTCCGATATCCGATCCAGTAATTTAGGTCAGTATCGGACCGATACCGATACGTAATATCGGATCGGTCCATCTCTAGTTTGTACATGCTCCAGACAGCTTTTCTTCAAATTCTTAATTCTCACAGGACTGGAACGTGAGCGTTTTGGCCGCTTTAATGTGGACGCACATTCTGTGAAAACGACTGAAAACGCTAGTGTGGACGCAGAGCGTTTTCAGACGAAAACGACGTTTTCAAATCTATCCGGGCTAGTGTGGACGTAGCCTAAATCTGTGCTGAAGAGGTCTGCCAGTGACCTGGGGGATGCTTCCTTTCTTCATGAAACAAACAATCAGCATTCCAACTTCAAGGTTCCATCACTGGATTATTTACTGTTATCCAAACGCATAGATATAGACACACACATGTGCGCGAGTAAAGATGACAGGAGCAAACACATAGGCGCAGATGGCCACGCACAAACACGTTCAGATGCAGCAGGACGCAAAACAAACACACAGGAGTTTGGTGTCCTAGTTTCCATCTGTGGAGGGGCTGTTCTCCTGCTCTTGCTCATTCCTTCACTCACAAACTCATCTCAAGGGGGAAGGGGGGGGTGGTGTTAGTGGTGGTCTCATTGTGGTCACATGATGTGTTGCTGCTGTTGTTGCAGTTTGTGTGTGTGTGTGTGTGTGTGTGTGTGTGTGTGGTGTGTGTGTGTTGCTGTCGTGTGTGTGTGTGTGTGTGTGAAAGTGTTGGGAAGAGAAGACGTTTGGATCTGCATGTTTGCATCACTGCTCTTGTGAGGAGCCGGTTATATATATTTTCTTTGTGTGTGTAAGTCTCCCTGCCAACAGTTCCTCCTTCTTCTCTGATTGTTTCTCCATCAGAGTGTGATCTAATACAGGGATTACTCTGGGATTAAGTGACTCTCTCATAAAAGAACACCTCACCAGCTCCATATCTCCACAAGACTAGCCATTTGTTATGGAGTATCATCATGTGGAGAACATCTCATAGGAGTGAAACATGAAAACCGCTCCAGACAGGAGTCAAGTGTTCGTAAGAGAGGAAGTACACCGGCAGAGAAGATGTCCAGCCTCAGAAACTAACCCAAAGCATGTTTTTCTTAAAGCCAACCAGCAAATTTAACTCCATGGTTTAATTTTTTGCACACACATACACACACATTTATCATTCATGCAGTTTATGACAAAGTCTATTTTTGGAAAACTGGCCAGAAACACTGACTGCGTTAAGTTAGTAAGCTATTACTGGTCTGCCATTAAGAAACAGAGAGGTCTTACTTGAGTTACGGTTGTGTACGTGGTGCTTTGATACTTTGATATGGTGTGGAAGAAAGTTTCAGTGGTAGTTCAGTGTTTTTCAGCGGGCGCTCTGGGACTGTGAAAGAGTCTGAAAGTAAGTAAGGAAAAAAGTAAAAAACAAGTGGTAAATAGGCTTACTTGTAAATTAGAAATAATGTCAAGCACAAGGATTGGGTGACCTGTTCTGTGATTATTTAACTATAGAAAGGTATATAAAAGAACATAATAATATATAATAAATTATATATATAATATCATTTCTACAATAAGTTGTTAGAACTAAGGAACCCTTTCAGATGAGAGGTGAAATGTCTTCAAGAACCTAAAAAAAGTACACTTGCCTTCAACTCAACCACTTACGACTGCCGTGAGGTGGATGACTGTGAACCTACAAAGCTGTGTATACTCTCATACTATCTGTGTATCGAGGTGTCCATGGGTTCTTCCTGGAACGTTGATGGTGTTTTCCAGAGAACTGATTGGTCAGCAGTTGGTGGTTTTGTACCTGTTGATTTCCTGGGATCTTGGCTTGAGTTTTTGCTGGAAATGAGAGGTGCTGCATGTTGTGCTGAACCCACAGAGAAGGGTTTGGTTCGTTCTCCCATAGCACAAATAAAACCACGCTCCTGATCTGCTCCAAATGACAACTTGGGAAGTAAGTAAGGGGATGGTGAACACAGTGGAGAGGTGAACACCTTAGCAAAGAACCGTCTTATTTCTTTGTAGATTTTAGATACCAGGCAAGATCTAAAAATCCATTATGGCTCTTAATTTCATCAAGACCTGCTGGGTAGGACAAGGTTTCCTAAATTTTAGTCAGTCATGAAATGTCATAACCTGATGAGTATTGAATACAGATTACAAGTCAGGCCACCATTGTCAGACTATAACACAGACAACATTATGCATTGCTTTTCATTCTGAATCCTCTTGGTAATCATAATGTGATTACCAAGAGCCAGAGTTTGGGGGTCAGGGGGTCATTCTGAATACTGTGCTCTGAAAACATGTCATTCCCACATAATGATGTAGATGTAGAAACATGCCAACTGTGGCTTGGTTTACAATGAAAATTACGGTGGCCCTGAGAGGCCAAACGGACTGCAACTTCAGAAAACACTTGCAAAAAGAAAAATGCTGCAAAAAGAAAAATGCTGCAAAATGCTGCAAAAAGAAAAATGCTGCAAAAAGAAAAATGCTGCAAAAAGAAAAATGCTGCAAAAGCACACAAAGCACAACGGAAATAGGAAAAAAGACAACGGAAATGTTTCTGGGGAGACAATAACCGAACGGACCAGTTGCACGAACCAAAACATGTATGTATGGCTGTATCCCAATTCAGGGACTGTTTCCCAATTCAGGGTCTGCAGCCTTAAAGTACGCAGCCTTAACGGTCCTCAAGGGCCGCACTCAAAGACTGCTGAGGCCGGAAGTGCGAGGCTTGTAGGCTTGTGAAATGGGACGGTCTAGCCTCCGTCGCGCTGCCCAGGTTGCCTAGCAACCATGATACTAACAGCTGGAAACGTTTCATACAGCTTTGTTTGACAGAAATGAAGGAGAACATATTTTGTACATTTGTTTCTACATGAGCTTTGTGTGATTTGATAAGTATCTGAGGCTGAGACCACGGGACTGTAAAACATGATTGTTGGGCTTCATTTTTGTACTGAACAGTCATTTAAGATTAGCTAGTAAATAACAATTAGCTAATCTTGTTCATGAGACTAAAGTCATCTCACTTTGGTAATGTAAATATAATATGGCCAATATTATATTAATCATTATTAGTTATTACAGCAGTGAACATGAACTCTGTGCCAAACACTGAGCTTCAGTAAAGATTCAAGTTGCATTTATTTATATTTCCTATCACCTTAAATCTTCACTTAAACACAAGTATCTGTGACAGTGTATATATAGATGTATTATATATAAGAGACAAATATTGTTCTTTTAATATGTTGGCATTACTAAATTTGGCTCAATGCTTACATATATGTGTAAAAAGAAAATGTACGAGCTGTGAAAACTGTTTCTGATAAAATGAAGAGTAGACTGATATATGAAATATTCCTTTATTGGGTGAGAAAATCAGACCATGTCATAACTGCTTTAAGTCATACAGAATAGATATCAGAGCCTTAAACAGGCTGAGCTTCTGTAAATGGGTCAAACTGGGCAGAAAGTCTACAAACACATAACATCCTTATAGAATATGATGTAACACTATAGATCAACTTACCTCAGAATATATAAAGCATATAAACAATTACAGCAATATGATGCAACAAACACAGCAGTGCTACTGATCCAAAATACTCAAAGCTTCATAGAACTGAAACCAACATTTATTTTTAGCTCCATTCTGCTGCTGATACATACTTTAGGTTTCTGAACATTAACTTGTTGCTGCCTTTCATAGTGTGTAACTTGAAGGCCCTGAGTACTTTCTCCCACACTGAAAACACTGGAATGATAAAATTATTTGAACATTACCTAATAAGACTGATTCAGGACAGACAGTTATGTTAAACTTTCCTAGCAGTCCTTCACAAACAGGGAACAGTCTGTCTATTCTCTCCATCTGTCAGCTGCTGCTGGCTCTTCCTCCTCCTCTTCCTCACACACTGCTGAGTTTGTCCTGGTGGATCATCAGGGGTGCAAAGCCTCACAGATGATGTGCAGCAGTGGGTCCCTCAGTCTGTCCTCACTCTGGACACTTGCAGTTGTCACACATGGAAATCAAATGTGTGATAAGCTGCAGGATTCAAACACAAGTGTAACTTATAAACACATGTTCATACTTTTATTCCACAATCAGAGAGAAAGAAACAGAGAGAGAGTGCAGGACAGACAGACAGGTGACAGTCTCAGGTGTACACACTGCTACAAACAGGAGGATTTAGTGTTTGTGTTATTACGAGTGCTAAACAAGAAGAGTTCCCAGATGGTGCAGTGGACACATGTGTGACTGCTGTGATTAAAGCATCTTTCTTTCAGCTTAACGAGTGAACCGTCAGCTCGTTCAAACACACGTTAAAGTCCGTTTGGCTCGACACCACCGAACAGAGGCAGCAATATAACACAGCTAACATTAACAGTGCAGTGAATCCTGCTTGTGCCGTGATATTCAGGACTGCAAACCGAGCAGCATCACTGACTTTCAGCCTGTTGTGTTTGTGGATATATGACTGACTTTAATTATCCACAAAATCATCACATTCTCTGTAAGATTAAGGTCGACTATCTAACGGCTAACATTTGCACATAAATAAGTGACATAATATTCAGAACTTACTTTTGAAAGTTTACTCTTTGGCCGCTCCACTTCTTTGAAGTGTCTCCCAGTCCCAGTGCACTTGTTAGCATGTTTTGGTTCGTGCAACTGGTCCGTCCGGTTATTGTCTCCCCAGAAACATTTCCGTTGTCTTTTTTCCTATTTCCGTTGTCTTTTTTCCTATTTCCGTTGTGCTTTGTGTGCTTTTGCAGCATTTTTTCTTTTTGCAGCATTTTTCTTTTTGCAGCGTTTTTCTTTTTGCAGCATTTTTCTTTTTGCAAGTGCTTTCTGAAGTTGCAGTCCGTTTGGCCTCTCAGGGCCACCGTAGAAAATGATCTGTTTTGCTTGCAGCGTGACTCTGTTTCACATGTTTTACTTTATAATGAAAATTGTGTTTGTGTCAGTCAACTGTCTTCTAAAGAGATAATTCAGTCAGTATTCAGTCAAAAGGGGAAAAGAATTGTAGTTATTATTTAAATATATAGTATCAGTAATAGCTGACATGGAACGCTATACTTTAGGAGGACTACAGGGATACAAATTAACACAGATACACATTTTGCATCTTGGTCATGTGAACATCTATTTCGATGTCAACATTCATTATCTCTGTTTTATATGGTTATATTGTTTCTGCGTTCCTTCTGGCAGTTCATTGTATCCTTTGAATTTGTACAACACTAATTAGCATATTTCTATATGTGCTTGAAATAATAAACAAAAAAACAAAACATAGCGGCTATACTGAATTCAAGGACGATGCCGGGCATGTACGTCAGGATGGTTGTCGATATGAAACCCACGTGGGAGGAATGCTACGGTTTCCACGCTACAAACCTGCAGTATTCTGATGACGCCGACATGTAGCAGTGTGACTGATAAGGAATGAGCTCATTGTTTAGTGTCTGCTCAACTTTAGTTATTAGTAGAGGTAGCTGGTTAGCTAGCTGGTTAGCTATGTGTAAACATAGCTAACGAGGTGGCTGGTTAGCTAGCTGGTTAGCTATGTGTAAACATAGCTCCTTGCTATCTAAAGTATAACTGGACGCTGGCGTAAATTCTTGACTATCTCACACTTCTGTTTAATCAGTTTTCTGTTTGACGTTTATTCAGCTGTGTGAGGAACCCTCCCGAGGGATTAATAACATTTCATTTAATCTAATCTAATCGAATAACTTTAATCTCAGCCAAACCGATTTACTCACGAACAAATAATACACTGAAAAAAGCCAAAGAATAACATGTTTAAGTTATTTCAGTGACTTATATATCATGTTTAGCTTGAGTAGCGAAAGGGGTTTGAAAACGATGTGCCGGGAGTTTGCTATTCTCACCGGCTCAGATATTTGAAGTTTACACAGCTACATTCTCACCTGAAAATATGTTAAAAGTTTATTTTGCAAACCAGAAAGAGTAATAAGAGTAATATTAAAACTAGAGCTGGGCGATAGAACGATAACGATATGTATCGCGATATAACTTTTACTCGATAGAGAAATTAAGCTATCGCGATAGACCTCGCCGCTCTTGTCCTCTTAAAAAAAAAAAAAAAAAAAAAAAAAGGTCAGCCAATCCAAGGAATCTAGCGCCACCTGCTGCTTTGGCATGTTCATAGCAGCGTTTTCCTTCATTTCTGCCTTTATGTGTGGACGGGATTATTTTTTAAAACGAAAACGGAAAATCTCCGTTTTCAAAAATACCCGTGTACGTGTGGACGTAGCCTCAGTCTCTGACTGGAAGCGCTAATTCGTCATTCGGCTTTTGTCAGACTAAAGTAACTGTTAAAACTGTTTGAAAAGCTCAGCTATACAACAAGGAGAGATTGAGAATTTCCTTTTAGTTCTCAGTTTATTTGATATTGACAAAAGTTAGTCAGTTTTGTCTGTTCTTCTGTAAAACAAACTAAGATTTATTTTTAGAATTAATATTTTGTTTCTAAGTGGAATTGACAATTTAGTCTGTTTCGTTTGTTCTATTTTGAAACTTAAACGCTTTAGCGGCTGCCTTTTGTGTAGTTTGCAATATTTGCCTTTATTTATCTGAAAAAGTCTCATGTTCCTTAAGTACATCTACCCTGTTGAACTTATTATGAGAAATAAATATTTAAATCAAAACAAGCTGCTGATTATTTCACATTTTACTTGTGAGCAACGGCACATTTAAATCTTACAAATATAGTTATTTGGCTTATATCGTGATATATATCGTTATCGCCTGAAATGAAAAAAACATATCGTGATATGAAAAAAATCTCATATCGCCCAGCTCTAATTAAAACTAAGTAGCTGCATTAGCCATTGATGGAAACTGGAATTGGCTGGGCCAATCTGGGATATGGTTTTTCAATTTTGTTGTCCGTGTGGAAAATCGGGAGAAATTTGGGAGTGACTCCAGGAGATTTTCAAGAGGGGCACTGAAATTCGGGATTCGCCTGGAAAAATCGGGAGAGTTGGCATGTGTGGTCTGTGGCAATGACTGTAAAGTACAGTACAGTCATTTTACAGTCATTGGTTCGTGGGCTTATGGTGACATTGTGTCAGTACTTAGCTTGTGGAAGGCTAGCTAGCTAGAAGGTGAACATTAAATTTCTTGCTAACAAGAAAATTCAACTATATACTAAACAGCTAAATGTTAGAGTAACCAGAAGTATTTGATCTGTAAAGCTTTATAAAGTGAGTTGTGTTTGCCACTCTTCATGATATATAAGGTCTTATTAGAGAAAAAAAATGTGAATGAAGAAGAGAAGCTATTTTTTGGGTTGAGGGGTCTCTTTTGTAGCTCAGTCAAATCTACAGGACAAAAAACAAATACAAAAGCTACAAAAGACCTACAGTAAAGTACAGTATATATGACAGAAACTGAGTTTGTATAGTTTGGTATAATTTGAGCTTGAAAGTCAATATTTGCTATGGCTGCCTTTATTCTTTAACACAGCTTGAATAGTGTTCTTGTATTTTCTTTAAGTGGTCTTCAGGAATAGTTTCCAAGTTGCTTGGAGGATAGCAAAAGCACTTATTTGGATGTTTGCTGCCTTTTGTTCTGTCAAAATGATCCCACAGTGCTTCTTTAATGTTGAGGTCCAGGTTCTGGGGAGGCTAATAATTCAGGAGATATGGAAGTAGCCGTACACAGCTAGTTTGAGTCCAGCCATTCAAACCTTGTCTTTCTGTTTGCGTAGTTTGACTCTAGAGAAACAGGGTGCTGTGATGTCAGAGGATGATGCCTGGTGGCTTTCTGCTCCTCCCCCCTTCCCTTTGGAACTGCTTCCACCATCAAGTGCTTCGCTTCCATTTCAAGAAGTGTCAGTGTTGCTGCACCACCAGACTCCCAAGGACCAGGTCTGTCACCCCAACAGAGCTCAGAGTCCGCAGAGCTACTGCGTCAAAACCTTGGAGAGGATATAATGCATCTAGGGAGCTTGTTTATTTAGGATACAGGCATACTGCTGCTGCTGCTGCCGAAGAAGATACAGAGCAAGAAGATATGTAACAATGCGGTACTGGCCTAGAAGATACATATCAAGGGATTCAGGCCAAGGAGATGCATGTCAAGATACCTTCCTGTAACCACTGAGCCTACCAAGTGGTACTAGGCTGTTGGGAATATGCGGTGCAGCTACTGTAATCTACAAATTATGTGTTACGTCTAACTAGTCTCAAAGTGTTAATGCTAGCTTATAGGTAGCTTTTTTTAAATAAGCATTGTCATATGCAACACTAGGGTGGCACTGGGGGTGGCAAGAGATTATTTTAGGGGGCCACATGTAGATCCGCTTGATGTTTTGTTAGCAGTATTATGCAGTTGTTCCTGTCCTTGATGCAGTTTGCACTTCACCATCACACTCTTATGGTTTAGTGCAGACAAAATTTAAGTGTCCATATCTCCACACCCTTAAAAAACTGCAGAGTATGTCACAAGTTTCTTCTTCCCTGCACACAAACTGTAATCACCTAAAATATATAAGTAGGAAGAAAACGGCATGTGTGATGTTTTTTTTTCCTATCTGCCAGTCATGCAGACCATTTAAGAACTTTCGTAACACTAGCTACAACAAAACTGAAACTGTGACGTGATTACTCAAGTGACAACAGTAATGCGTTATGTTGTTGTTTCATGCACTACACCTAAAATTGCCACTAACACATGCAAGCTTTTACCAAGAGGCTGCGCCACTGAAATGTTTTTAACTGTTGGTATATGTTAAAAGCAGCATCTGTGCTGACAATTTGGCTGTATTTAAAAAAGGGATCGCTCAGAGAAAGAGTCTAAAATTGTTCAAGTAATCAGTTGTGGTACCTTTTATGTATCTTTGGAGGTTTCCCACAGATTTGGATTCTGTTCACGGTAGTAGGTGGGGGAGGACTTCAAAAGGACTTGAAAAGTGGAACACATACACTGAACAATACTGTTTTTGAAGTACTTCGTGCCAGATAACGTATCACAAACATGTCTTACCCCATAGATGGACTCTGACCACAACTGCTTGTTTTTGTTCGTGGCTGCAGGTCCTCATTACAACAGCCCTCTACCTTGCACCCCGTCATCAGCTGTAGTTGGTGGTGTTGGAGCCTGTTGTATCAAATGAAACACTGTAAAATCAAGACAAATGTAATTTGCATTCACAGCAAAATATGTGGCAGGCGTCTCTGTCAGAATGTTGTTAAATGTTGCATTATCCTTTTTGTCTAAAGGCCTTTACGTTCATCATGAACAATGCTCATTTAGAAGTCTGTGTTAAACTTAAAGTTGGAACATGAAACCGGGATTCGGAAATTGATTTTCACCAGTGTTCTACTTTCTGTTCTACTTTCCTCTCTCTTCCCTGCCTCACACTTCCACAGTGTCATGTGACTAAAATGACAATTGTCCACATCTTGTCCATATTATTTATTTTCATGGGAAGCAAGTCAAAAGGTATTAATGGTGTTGTTCTGATCAAGCTTTCTTTGCGTACTTTCTAAAGTGTAAAAAAAAGTTTCTCTGTGAATTGTGTATTGTAAGTATAAAGCACACCCTGTGAATGACTAAATCAGCAAAGGTAATCTGCAAAATGTATCAGTGTGATCTTCAGTACCAAACACAGCTGATGAGAGAAATATCTCAACAGCGTTTTTGCCTCAAAAACAATTTCCCAATTAAAAGGCAAGTTGTTTTTAAAATTTGTAGTCTATGACAGAGGAAACAAAACTTGGGTTTGCACATAACCTATAGCAGAATAACTAAAGGATGGTTTGGTCTGATCCAGTCCTAATTCTAAGATTTATCAGAAAGGAAAATTTTAAGCCTTAAAAGAAGCGTGGGTGGCTGTCTCCACAGAGGAGGGGCTGAAAGCTGGAAGCTTTGCATCCCATTCTACTTTTAGGAACCACAAGTAGGCCTGCTGATAGTTTTTTTTTTTTTTACTACTACTATAGAAATTCCAGTGTTTTTTTTACAATGGGACCGCAGATAAACAAAAAGTAAAGAGGTCTCAATGTGGCCAACAATGAAAAACAAGTTTGACATCCTTACTAAAGGATTATCTAGGAGCTTTTAGAGAAACTTGATAAAAAGGAATTGCAAAAGTGTGGTTTAGAAATAACAAATGCTCAAATTTGTTTTCCTGCTGCATCATTCTGGGACAGGATGTTTAGCAATACTGTGCAGAAGAAAAAAGACATCAGAAACATTTGTTAATGTGGACGCTGAAGGACAGATCCTGGTCAAAGGGGAGTCTAATGTTCTCACTGGAGGCCAAGCAGACACTGTGTTTCTTAGAATCACTTATGTCTGATTTTAGAAGTACAACATTACATTCCAGATAATAAGTAAAAGTTTAATTGGTCCCATTTAAAGAGATGTTAGCACATTAGCATAAATGATAGCTTTGCTGGCAAATGTGACTCAAGTGTTTTGTGGGTTTTTTTCACTAATTTTTGAAGATTGAAATTAAATTTCTCTTTTCACCTTTTTAACATCAAAAGATTTTTTGACCAAGTGAAGAAATTAAATAAAGATGTTCCAGTAATATTTGTTAGGAAAGCACTGAACTTCCCTGTGTGACTGCGAGGCATGTCGGCCCACCTGTCAATGTACGGACGAATAGGCTAGCATTGCAGTGTTGATCTGGCAGCCATCCACCTTGGCGGTCTGGCTGCAGAAAAATCACAGATTGGTGAATGTTTTCACCGAAGCTATAATGTCCCACATGAGGCAGTGTTTTGCTTTCTTTGCTCTGTGTATATGTGTGTGTTTGTGTGCGCACACAGTCTCCCTCTCTCCCCGGTGGTGCTGGGGTGTTTGGCAGGATAAATATAGCTGCGTTGGTGTAAAGCTGTTTTCTCCTCGGCTTTTGTAGCTTTAATCAAAAGCAATCTGGAGGAGGGAGGAATGGAAGGGAAAGTGGTGGGGAGAGGGATCGGGAGGGAGGGAGGAGTAAGAGGAGCGAGAGAGATGGTAAGAAGAAGAGTTGGGAAAGCGGGGTGATGCCAGAGTGTTTTATTTTAGCTCTCTTTAAAGAGTCATTGGGGAGTGCTCAGGAGTAATGAGAACCCTGGTGGCTGGAGGAGTGGGACCGGCTCTAACCTCCACTCACCCTCCTCCTCCTCCTCCATCCACTCACTGTCTCTTTATTTCCCGCCCAGCCTCACTTCCTCTGTCATCTCCTTCTTCCTCATTCTGGCTCTCATATCACTTTGAGTAAGGCTACATTCACACTGCGAGCCGTCCTTGCTTCTCTCTGCCTTTCTATTCTGGGCTGTAGCCCACACCTCTTATCAATATGAGCTGATGGTGGTGGAGAATGTGCACAGAGAAACTGTTGTTTTTAAGAGCAGCCGCCATGTAGCACAGCAGAAGAACAGAGCCCTCTGTTAGTTTTGTTAGTGATCTTTTGAGTAAAGTTTACTGTAACAAGCTGCTGTGATGCCCTGGCGACCTGTCCAGCGACAGCTGGGATAAGCTCCAGCCCACACCACCGCAGCTCTTAACTGGATAAGCAGTTAAGAAAATGAATGGGTGGATGGATGTTACCAGCTGGTGCTGTGCTCAATTTTTGACAAATCTATTTAGGCTAAAGCTGAAGCTCCAAAGATATTACATTTGCCTTTTCTCAGCTTGCTTCTTTTTCATTTTATTTTTTAAGAAAAAAGAAATGAAAGAAAAACTATTCAAGGTATCAGAAAATTCTGATCTCTCCACATTTAGCAGTGAAAGCAAGAAAGGTGAGTAAATGGTAAATGGACTGGTTCTTATATAGCGCTTTTCTACTCTTCTGAGCACTCAAAGCACTTTACACAACTTGGTGCATTCACACCAGCACATTTTTCCTAGGTGCTTTCTAACTGACATTCACACTCCGATGAATGCATCAGAGAGCAATTTCGGGTTAGTATCTTGCCCAAGGATATTTGGCATGCAGACTAGGGGAAGCCAGGAATCGAACCACCAACCTTCCGATCAGTAGATGACCTGCTCTACCACCTGAGCTACAGCCACAGCCACCCTACTGACACTTGGTATCAGTAGGGTGATGAGGTGATGAGTCAGATGTACAAAAATGTACAAAAACTTTTTCCAATTTTGATGCTGATACCAAAATACCATGCAGATACCAAGTGTCAGTCCTATAGCACTGTTAAGTAATTATGTGTTAAGCAACATCAGGCTTTAGTTACACTGTTATACTGTTTTTGCAACTTTCTAAGGTAAAATGAATATGTCCAGGTATAAATGTGTATCGCTCTGGTATTCATTTATAAAATAATAAATGCCAACTGGATCGAAATAAATCAAGTGTTAATCTTTTTCACCTAATTTATTTGAAAAGGTCTTAGTGTGAGAGACTTTACTGTTTACTGCTGTCATTTACAGACAGGGTGCTTTCCCTGTTCTCACTGTGTGAACACCTCCTCGTCTGAGCTCGTGGAGTGGAGCTGACAAGAGTCACTGATGACACCTTATGTTACCTTAATAACGCAAAATCTAAATCTAAGTATTAGACCAAAATGAAAGAGAAGCCAGCATGAAAAAGAATTGTGTACTCCTGAGCTTTTCACTTGACCACAAAAAACGACTGCAAGCTTTGCAAGCTCTACAGATGTAGAAAGAAAAGCTACAGTAGCAGGTATGAAATACCTCCAAAGTGTTATGAGTGAAGACTGCTGGCGTGTTGCTATAGTAAACACAGAACAAAATAGAACTGAATTGAATACTTCAACACCATAGGTTGACTCATCTTCACAATCCCTCATCTAGCTTCTTTGGATCAATAGCTAAATATTGATTATCCTGGTCTGAAGTTTAAATTCTTTGAATTCTTAGAAATATAGTCAAAAGAAGACGGTTGAAGATAGTGGATACATGGAAAGCTGAAGTTGGGGAGAGCAACAGAAAGGCCAAGTCCAGAACAGACACTGAATAGGTTTTCAAGTTTTTTGCTATATGCACAGTGGAAAACATGTTGCCCTGTAAGATATTTTTTCTTTGCTGTCCACAACAAATGCAGAAAAACATATAAACATATAAAATAGCTACACAGAAGAAATGATCATTAAAGACAATTTAAAAAAACAACTATAAACCCAGCATATATAGTCAAAAACATGATAAATAGGAAACGCTAGCATGGTGGTGGGTTGCATCCATCTTTAATATACAGTCTATAGAAGTGACTAGTCAGTCACTCAGTAGGCCTGTCCTAAAGCTTTTCAGCTTTAATGGGGACCACGGTGCACAAAATGAACATTATGTTGTCGTCAACAAGACTTTAAACTAGAGCAAGACCATAAGGTGTTTACTGAGGTTACAGTCCAAGGTAGCTGAAAGCTTCTAGTCATGCTTCTTTTTGAAACCAGAGTCGCCGCCTGATGGCCATTAGAAAGAAATGCAGGTTTAAGGCATTAGCTGCACAGCACAAGAGGACCGGAGAGGGGAAAAGTGTCATCTTATACTTGATGCCATTTCTTTAACGTAGTGATTACAGTCTGTTCATAGAATGAATGCAGTATCTAAAAGCAGCTGAGTAGTGGAAACTGGCGTCAAAGGCTTCTTTGATGCTTTGTTTGGAGCCAAGTCTGAGTGTGCCACATACTGTACGTGGTACAAAGTCTGTTGGTCGCTTGAAACTGAATTAGCTGTCACTGTCAAAAAGGGTTAACATCAAGTAATCACTACATCCCGAAGTGGTTATGCAATTCACTCAGCTGTGTGGGTCTGATGCGTGTGTCACGTGTCTGCATTTGGACTCACTCTTTGCCGTAGTGCATCAGCACAGCCAATGTATAGTCAGTGTGCATATGTGTGATGGGACAAATAGAAGGAAAGAAGACAGGAGATATCAGTTTGGCAGCGACTTGAGTGTCCTTTCATTATCCAGTTGGCTTTGTGTTCCTCATTTGGAGGCCAAGAGCGGCCCACAGTGGAAGCAAAGCTGCTCCCTGCTATAACTGCCTTGATGTTGATCTTAAAAAGCTTCCATAAAAACCTTTTTCTGGGCAGCAGAGCAGCTCTTTAGGAAGTGCATTGTTCCGTTTCCTGTTTGACAGTCACAGCCGTGCCTCAGATTAGTGCTTGGCAAAATACTTGGCTGAGATGATTTCTACTAACTGCAGTAAAGAATATTTCCTTTCTCTTCGACACCTTATTGTGATACTAATGTGAAAAGCGTTCAGCTCCTCATCACTACTTCACTGTCGTGTTATGCAAGTATATGTCATATATTATCTGATCTGTTTGTGCAGAACCTCTGTGATGACAGCTTGTTGGCAGATTAGCTGATAAAGATGCATGTGTCGTATGGCTGTTATTGTAATCCCCACCCGTGCTCCTTCTATCTTAGGTGATCTGGGTGTGCAATAACTGCCGAAAGCAGCAGGAGATTCTGACCAAGCCAGGGGAGTGGTTCACCGGGCCCCCCGGGAAGCCCGCTGGCCTCGGTTCAGCCGTCAGCGAGCCATCAGTGTGCCAAGCTCCCGGGGATAAGAAGCTCAGATCTCGCTCCCAAGCACCACCGGGGTCCACCACTGCAATCTACGACCCCAACCGACCGAGCGCACCTGGGACCGCGCCTGGCACTGATGCTCGGTCGCTCAGTGAACCACCACGAGACACGTAAGGCGGAGCTATAAAGTAGAACCCGTGTTTCTGTGGCAAAATGCATATGCAGACATGGGCAAACAAAAGGCATATTTTATTCTTTTACCTCATGGGTGTGACGAACATCACTGAAAAAGTGTGAAATGTTCAATGTTAAAATATAAAGGAGAGTAATTTGCTGACAAAGTTTTTTTTTTTTAATGCTGTTGTGGTCACAAGTTGTTTTTCCAAATGATTGATTTAATCTCTTTAAAAAATAAGAATTGGCTGCACAACTTTGCATTTATTTTGGATTTTCTCAAATGAACATGGGGTCAAAGTAGACTTACAGGTTTAATTATATGCATGTTGTCCCTCAACCACATACTTTTGGTAGCCATCAATAAGCTTCTGACTTAATTCTGCATATTTGACCACTCATCTTGGCAGAATTGATATTTTTTACTCAAATTGGTTGGTTTCCTGGGATGAACCCAGCTTTGAAATGTAGTCCACATTCAGATTGGGGTGGTGGGAATTCCACACGCTTAATATGACCCTGTTTAACCATTACAAAACCACTTTTGATGTGTGTTTGGGATCATTGTCTTGTTGGAACACCCAATTGTGTTTCATCCATCCAGCTGTTGATCTGTGGGGAAGTTGAAGAATTTGGAGGTAGTTCTTTTTCTTCATTATTCCATTATTAACTTTTACAGTGTACTACTATTGCTAGCCCAGAGCACAGCACTACCATCACCATGCTTGGCTGCTGGTACAGTTTTATTTTAGCTCTGAAAGGCTCGCTTACTTACTCCTCCAAACATACCTCTTGTCATTGTGGTTAGTAGCTTGAATTTGTCTGACCATAAAACTTTTCAGGCATTTGACTTGTTCATGTGGCAGCACACTTTCCATTTGTGTATTGGTCAGTCCAAATACTCCAAATACCAAAACAAATACTCGTCATGCTGGAAAGAGAAACTACCAGTTGTAATCAATAATTTTTTATGCATGAATCATGTAATTGAGACTGTGTGTATAATTTAGATCTTTTGTGGATTAGAGAAAATAATAATAATAATAATAATAATAATAATAATAATAATAATAATAATGTGCACCCAGTTCTTGTTTTATAAAGTAATTAAGGATGTAAGGATGCTGTACGATTTTTTTTCTACCCCTGAAAAAGAACAGTTAATGAAACATAATTAAAAGTCCAATATTCCCATTAAGTGTCCATGCCCATGATGAGTCTATGTACATCTCTGTCCTCAATTTTATACATTTCCTGTGTTTGCAGCAACATGTGCATTTAATATCTGTGCAGGTACCCTGTGGATTTTATGGTAGCATGCAGATACAGAGATGAAGATCAATGTGTAAAATTGCTGGTACATTTACATAATGAGGTGACAAGAGCTCAATACTCAAAAAACTCCCACACAGAATGTGATCAATCCATCTAAGGCCTGAGTACTGTGAAGGCAACAGCATATGATTCACCCTTAATTTGTCACCCTCTGATACTGTGACTCAGTAATGGAGGGATCCACCTTAATTTGAAAAATGAGAAGGTGCTGCACGCGCTGGAGTTACTCTGGAGTGATGGTACTCTCTTTCAGATCATATCACTTCCAAAGACAATGACCACTAACATCGCTGCATTAGGTTGTTATGAGGAATAATAAAAAAAGAAAAACAAACAAACACGTAAAGCAAGTAAAAATATACTGTTGGTGTTTATCCTTTCCCAATGTTTACTGACAATATTTACTGGGACATCATCTCCCAAGCCAGAGCTGGTGCTGACAGAACAATAAAAACTACACTGTAAAAAGACAGATGTTGACATTGTTTACATGAACAGCAGTGGGTCCACTCAAATCCTCCTCTAACACCAGGAATATTTCTCATATCATTGCAATAAACAGCAAAAACATGTCTTTTTGTTTTCTTTAAAAAATATAAAACCCAATTGATTTACAGCCTTTTTGGTTAAGAAGACATGTGATCAGATACCTGTACTGAAAAAAAAATCAATTTAAAAATAACATGTTCATATAGCTACATGTGCGTTCCTGTCTGAAATTTAGCAGAGACATGTTAATGTTACATAACGTATTACTCCTTCATGGAGCTTTGCAGATCCTCAACTAGATCTTAGAGTTGTCACTAGGGGGCAGAGTGGAGTGGAGAAGACGGGAGTCATATTATGCAAAGAAGCTTTGTAATGAGGTGAAGCCAGCTAGGATAGGCTCCAGCCACCCCACAACCCTGATAAGGATAAGTGGAGGAGAATGCATAGATGAGGTGAAGCCAAATGTTATTTATTATCTAAAGTGTCCATGGCAGTCATTCTCTATATTTCTTATAACTTTCTCATTTGTTTTCTTCTTCTTCATGGTGAACTCTGCTGTTGATCCTTTTCCGTTCTCCACCAGTCAGTCTCTGACCTATTTATATTGTCATCACCATCACACTCCTGGCTTCCAAGAGCACTGCACATAAGCGCATGTCTGCAAACAGACATCATCACACAACCATAAATCCCACATCAGATGTGTGGAAAGGACGACCAGCCAATGGTTATTCAATGTCCAAATGTTTGCTTTGTGTTTATTGCACTAATGGCATTTCAGCACTCCCTTTATGTATAGCTGGAGAACTAGCAATACATACATACAATACATTTTTTAAAAGACAGAGCCAAAGATATCTTGATTTTTTACTCTATTAGTTCTGACCTCTGCTAGTTCCATAATTTGGGATTTGTGGGGTTCACTGATTAATACTGCTTTTCTTGAGATGCTCCTCTTCAAGAGCCACGTTTTTCAAAAGAACCACAATGTACTGGTAGCCATCAATTCCTGGATTCACCAGATAATTAAACTTCATAAACCTCCTCAAGAGCAAGTGAAATGTGTAAAATTGTTAAAAAGTGCCCATTTTATCTTGTGTTGTCTCAGCCAACAGAAAGAAAGCAGTCCTAATGCTTGTGTTATTGAGCACCATCTCCCACATTCCTCATTTGCTTCCATTATACAATGATGGATTATGCCTCTTAGCATTGTTTCCTATGCCATTCATTGTAATGGAAGAATGAGGCTACTTCCAGCACACTTAATAGTAGAACGAGTTTTCACTTGTGACATTCTATTAGTGGACACTAATGTTAACAATGAAATGGTAACAGATGCAAATCACACCAGTGGCATTTGTCACACATGGCTTAAGTGGATACATTGTATAAGCAGAAGCTAAAAGCAGCCACATACATTAACCAAAGTCTTCCACCCTCCACGTGCTGTCACAGCTGTCTGTGATGCTCGGTTTGTGACTCACTTTCCGCCAAACGAATCATATAGCTACTCATTGAAGAGCCTTCTTAAGCGCACATGTGATGATTTATTGTTAACTCAATGGGAACAGAAAACTTCGGAATTTCAGATTGTCTGACAAAACACCCTATCGCCGACTTGTTAAGTGATGATGTAATGCCCTGTGACACCCCGAGTGACAGATACTGATTTACAGGTTAATTATTATTGGCACTGAAGGCTAAAACAATGAGATGATTCAGTTTGCATTAACCTGTGTAACATTGTCACTCACACGTTGCCGTTGTAAGCTTCCTGCTGAACAGTTCTCTAACCAAACCAGTATCTTGTCTGACATCACCCCTCATCTGTATACTTTCCCTCCTCAGGAGGAATGGACGGGGTGGAGGAGCTGGTCGGGGAGAGCGGCGGCAAGGCCAGCCCAGGCTGAAGACCCAAGTCTCCATGGACCGGGACCTCAGGGGGGAGTCTAGGGAACGCAGGGAAAGTCGGCGCCTGACAAAGGGACGTTCTCTGGAGCACGATCCTGTGGGAGGTGTTGGAGTAAGACGGACAGAAGAGGGGGATTACCATCACATGGACCACACCGGTGCGCCCCCTCGACAAGCAGGGCCCGTCCCTCCTGGAGGCAGGGGCCATCCTGTGCCCGGGCAAGGTCGAGGCACAGGCGTAGGGGGAGGTGAGGTCGGGGACGGTGCCCGACCTGGACAGAGGACGGCGGGTGGGGTAGGCGGGCTGCATGAACATGCTCTTTCACAGCAAGCCCCTCCCCCTGAACTCAGAGAACCTCCTGATTCAGGTCCTGGCTCAGCCCCGGGCCAGGGACCCTCAGTGAAACGGACCAAACGGGACAAAGCTGAGAGCATGCTGCGCAACGATTCGCTAAGCTCTGACCAATCGGAATCTCTGCGTCCGCCACCGCCGCGGCCCTACAAGTCAAAACGAGGGCAGGGGGCCGGAGGGAAGAGACAAACGAGCGTCAGTAGTTCAGAGGAGGAGGGCGGGACCACGCCTGAGTACAGCAGCTGTGAGGATGCCGAGATTGAAAGTGTCAGCGAGAGAGGTGAGAGAATATCCATCATTACCTTCTGTTCATGAAGAAACTGTGGCATATATTGATATCTGTCTGGTCATTTATTTGTTTATCCGTCCATACAATTACACGAGATATTTATTTTGACAGAAGATGAGGAAATGATCCACCCTACCCTTTGTTTATGGCATCTTAAGTCAGAGCGGTACATTAGCCTTGTTCTTCAAGCGACAACATTTTTGATTTAGATTTTAAAACCAAAATCTCTGTTTTAATGTGTTTTTTTGCTGTGAACTATCATCAACCAGGAAGACAATATAATATAAAGGATGGAAATTTATAGTCATGCAAAATAATACAACATTTTAGTAAGTAAGATGTAAGTTAAGATCAAATAAATAAAATAAGATGATCATTCATTTTCAATTATTTAAAAAAATCCAGCTTTTTAAAAATTGCCTTTCACAATAAAAGTGTGTATTATAAGCCTGACGGCCTGCCAACTTAAGGACCAGTGATTTTTCCTTTAATACAAAAGCTTTGAGTTAGCGCATGTATTTTATTAGCCTGCTGTTGTTATCATTATGTTTTGCATATTTAAAATCAGCTGGAAAGTCCATAAAGACCTCTAAAGACTACCACATGAAGATTACAACTTATTCCTATATTCTTTTACTTTCTTTGCTCACATTCATCCACTGATTTTGGATTACCATCGGTTAGAATATTTGGAATGAACATAAACCTTCATTTAGTGCTTTCTCACTTGTAAAGAGTTTACTGCTGGACCGTAGCTATACTAAGTAACATGTGAAGCAATTACTTAAAAAACCCCAAAAACTAGATCCCTATGGACAACCCAGAGTGGGATCCCTGGAGGACATTGTGTTAACGTTATATTATTTTTTATTCTATTCCAGTCTCCAGGGCACCCACTACACTGTGTGGGTCTTTAGCATTAGGTAGAGCTGGGCGATATGAGATTTTTTCATATCACGATATGTTTTTTTCATTTCAGGCGATAACGATATCTATCACGATATAAGCCAAATAACTATATTTGTAAGATTTAAATGTGCCGTTGCTCACAAGTAAAATGTGAAATAATCAGCAGCTTGTTTTTATTTAAATATTTATTTCCCATAATAAGTTCAACAGGGTAGATGTACTTAAGGAACATGAGACTTTTTCAGATAAATAAAGGCAAATATTGCAAACTACACAAAAGGCAGCCGCTAAAGCGTTTAAGTTTCAAAATAGAACAAACGAAACAGACTAAATTGTCAATTCCACTTAGAAACAAAATATTAATTCTAAAAATAAATCTTAGTTTGTTTTACAGAAGAACAGACAAAACTGACTAACTTTTGTCAATATCAAATAAACTGAGAACTAAAAGGAAATTCTCAATCTCTCCTTGTTGTATAGCTAGCTTTTCAAACAGTTTTAACAGTTACTTTAGTCTGACAAAAGCCGAATGACGAATTAGCGCTTCCAGTCAGAGACTGAGGCTACGTCCACACGTACACGGGTATTTTTGAAAACGGAGATTTTCCGTTTTCGTTTTAAAAAATAATCCCGTCCACACATAAAGGCAGAAATGAAGGAAAACGCTGCTATGAACATGCCAAAGCAGCAGGTGGCGCTAGATTCCTAACCGTGCAGAAATGTTGGCCAATCAGAAGTCTAGAAGCCTCGGTGGGAAAAAGTAAACAAAGCTGGGGCATAGAAGCAGAACCGAGTCGTATGTGTGGACGGACAGTAACTGTGTGTATATGTAAGCATTTAAACACTGCAGAGAGTAGAATTAACAGTAACAGTATTGTAGAAATTCATTTCACCGAAACAATAACGTGGCGCACAGTGTGACGCATGCACCAGTTTATTGTATTTCCAGACTTGCTTTCGGCACAATTTACAGTGCACGCTACTCTGTTTTTTGTCAGACTTGAAATAGCCGAAATACCTTCACACTACGGAACTTCTATGGCTCTTCCGTTCGACAATCTCTCCGGCGTTGGAACCATCATCTGTTTTCTCTTCGGTCACGCTCGGTTGATTTTTCTAGTCGGCACACTCATTTCCTCCATTACCCGCTGGCTGCTTCCCAAACAAACACACGTGCGGCTTGGCACTTGTGCTGTACGTAACAAGTCACGCGACGTGACGCTGCGGCTGTGATTGGTTCGGCTCTGCGCTACTTAATTTGGATTGGCTGACTTTTTTTTTTTTTTTTTTTTTTAAGAGGACAAGAGCGGCGAGGTCTATCGCGATAGCTTAATTTCTCTATCGAGTAAAAGTTATATCGCGATACATATTGTTATCGTTCTATCGCCCAGCTCTAGCATTAGGCACATAAAAATCCCCACCTTACTAACAAAATTTATTTCACATCATGCATTTCATTGTATTGGTGCTGCACTTGCAGTGTGTATGTTTGAACGCTCCCATCTGACCAATATATTATGGGAAATGAATTTAAGAAGTGCAGACAGTTGTTCGGTTTCCATCTGTGATCCTCACTTGCACTGTGTCAGTCTGAGAGTCTACAAACGTTTCGCTTCTTTAACACCGTGTGCTCACTGATCACAGGTGAGGCGACTCTGATGTAACCTCCTGATTTGGAGAAGCACTGCTCGTTTATCAGGGTTTTTTTATAATGCTTAGTGAAGCGCTAAAACCTCATGTGTTACACACCAAACGGCTTGAGAACAAGCTTTGCAAAGGCAACATTTGAGAGGTGTGGTCTGGCTGCGCCTGCAGAAACGTGGCACGTCCTGCGACATTCTCTAATGTTTTATGTGCTGTGCATGCAGCAGGCTGTAGCCGGCAGTCCGGGTTGTCAAAATGAGCAGCTACCCAATAAACTGCCATGCACGTTAACAAGTGTGTGTATCTGAACGTTTTCCTGTGTGTCATATTGTATTGTTTTCAGCTTGGCCCTGAGGGAGGACAACCCCACACTGAGCACACATGTACGTGTGTGCGTGTAGTGTGTTTGTGATGGGGGCAGTTTGACCCCAGTTAATCCCAGGCTTGACCTTCTTTGGCTTTGCATAGCCAACTATGTCCCCAAGCCTGAGCACACACAACTGTTTACACTCTAACCTTGTCATGTCCAAGCTGGGTTATGTCACTTCACTACTAACCATTCCAAGGCATTTGGACTGGCTGCTATGTATCTGACTGTGTTAAAAATAATACAAGCCATAAATAAATATACACAGCTGGAAGGAAGTCATATTTTTCACTGTTTAGCAGCTTGTAACCAGTGCTACAAAAGCATTGCTTGAGTTAAATATGACCAGTCTCATATTTCAGAGCTGCTGTTTTTCTATCACTTCCTGGGAGTCCCATTCTTGCCACTTGTCCTGTGGGCTCTGTCATTTCAAAATGCATCAAGAAATTTGCGTAGAGAGCAAACTCCTCTCACAAACTTACCTGAATTTTAGTCCAGAGGATCATAGCTGGTGATGAGAGTTGGGTCCTTAGGTAGTTAGTAGCTAGTCATAAATAGCAGTTAGATAGCAGTTTGACCCTTTGAGACATGTACTGTAACAGCAAGCTTAAGTAATGTCATTCAGCTAAGTGATAACGTAAGGATACATGGATTTTCTAAAAAGGTTTTTGGGCCTTTAAAGATCACTCATGACTCTTAGAGTTCACCTCTCTTTTCCTCATCTCATCTAATAATAATTAACAGAACCCAACAATCACACTGATTGTATTCTCATGCTACATTAAATTTTATTTTCACTGGAAACCAACAAAAGTGTGCAGCATTCTGTGGAGCAAAGGGTGGAGCGCCAGCCTGGACCCACACCAGCTGCTGTGACATTCATCATGTGGAGGTTTAGGATGAGAGTGTGCTGTCAGGCCAGGTTTTAAACACATTGGTGTGGCAGCAATTCGCTGCTTCCTTTTTTAGCTCGAGACTGAGACCAGGTCAGCGCCAAGATGTGGTTGCTGGCAGCTAAGGAGCATCCAGGCATGTAAATCATTGTAAATTCGGGGCACAGTAGATCTGTGCAAGTATTGTCCTACATACAAACATGCGCTACCAACTCACACTCTCAATGGAAGAAAGGGAAACATGATACAAACACTTGAGAATTCTGGCAGGCAGTATTTAATCTATTGCATTTTAGATTAATTGGTTTTACTTGGATTTTATAGAGATGTAAATAAAGGCAGACTTATTGATTATAGTCGAGTTTGCCAGATAAAATATCTGATGCTGGCAGGTTTTATCAGCTACAGTTAAAAGCTAACTAATAGTTACTCTGTGTGCTGGTGTTCCACTAGTCTTGTTATAAATGTGAACCTTGTGAAAAGGTCCTTTATGTACTCAATGTCTGCATGTAGTGTCCTTGTACCAGGCACCAGACAGAAATAAACTAACAGCCCCTTTGCTGTAGAGCTAGCTAGCCCTGTGTAAGATGTAGGCTAAGATAAACAAGTAAAGTCATGTTCTAGCATAACTTGTTTAGCATAGATTCGTATTTGTGTTTTTGAAAATGTAATCTGTTTAACAGTAGCCTTTTAGGGCTACAAAATTAAAAAGAGTTTTGTCTCTTTGTCGTTAAAGTTAAATGGAGTTACTGAAGTGTAGAGCTAAAATTAGCTTCAGTTCCGACGCAGCCAGAAGTTAAAAAAATAATTTTTAACCACATGATCACGGATTAGTTTAAATTACTACATATTGGTAAATGTAAGAGAATTTCTTTTATCTTTCTGTGTTTAATAACCTTTAACAGGTACTGATAAATGCACAACATTGGTACTTGTTTGATTTTTACTGACTTTTGAGTGATAGGGTAAGTACTGTCAAGTAGTTGGTACTTGACATAAACAGTCATAAACAATAGATGGTACTCGTACAGTGTAGGGTATTTCCATGTTATGTATTCAGAATACGTTAAAGTAACGTATTCTGAGTACTTTGGATTACTTAATATATTGTCATTCTTTTTACAACTACATGAATGTACTATTTCTGTGTGATTTATTACTATTAAGGTTACTCGCCATACCAATACCAACTAGATTTTTAAATCTTAATATAAAATGAGTAACAGTAGGGTGGACATTAGGTAAGGCTGCACTTTTTGCAGCGATCTCGTATAGGAAACTATTCCGTGCGTATATAAAACAGATCCGCAGCTCTGAACCGTAGTAAAGGGACTTCTGACTAATACATTGGATTCTGTGTCGGGCTCGTAGCCAAAAAATAGCTTTACTTTGTTGTCTGGGTCAACTTTGCTAGCGAGAGACAGACAGAGGCTGCTCCAACTGAACTTATTGTTTTGAGTCCTCAAGTGGCCATCTGGGTCTCTCTTCAAAAGCAAGGCAATCTCTAATCCTTACTATGAATAAATGTAAAAAAGGAATTATAACTTACTACTAGAGGGTGTATCTGTATCCCTGTGTTGGTGTTGTTCTTGTATTTTCGTAATAATGTTTGTCCATGATCTGCATTACAACTGACCAATCACGTTGTTGTGATGTTATAGCATCGCAATAAAAAAAGTCTGTGGTTATGTAAAACTTTCTTCTGGAATAAATGGTAAGCATTGCAAGTGTTTTCTTTATTAATTTATGCAACATAATAAATATGTTATTAAGTTAGGTTTGCTGTTTTAAGCAAATTTAGGCTACTCATGTTGGTTTGCCTGTGATAGTTAAAAAGAATTGGCTGACTCCTGCTAGCAGAATGCTCAGAAAATGTAATTGCTGAGTTGTAATACTGATCCTGGACCAATTCATGCTCTAATAGAGATAGTAAGCTAGCTAGCCGTGCATGGCAACACTTGCAGCTTCCAAATGCTTTTGCTCCTCTTTGTTTGGTTTTAAGAACACTGTAAAAACAAAATGCCAAAGTCTTGTTGAGCTGTGACTGGATAAATTTGGTTCTCGTGGTTTTGGTCAAAGTGCAGGTTCTTCTTTATAAAGAATACATTTTATTTAGGCCATGTGGCCAAGGCTTTTCCTGCATAAGCAAAGAATTTTTAGCCACAGTCAAAGTAAAATCACCAGAAATGTCCTAAAATTAACACACGGTAACTATTTGCCTGTTAATTTCATGGACAAACCTTATGTGTGGATTCACCCTCCACAAAAGCTCCTTGTAGGCCATGAAACATTGATGGGTTTCTGTAAATATTCTATTATTAGGATAGTAAAGGTTTATTTTTAAAGGTCTTATTTCACACTGTCTCTTTTAGGAAACGTGAAAAATATTATTTGTTGTTAAAGTCCCATTCCAAGTTGTGTTCAAAACCGTGTCCTGAGCCCGTAGTGGAGTTTTCTCTTTCTTTGTTGCCATTAAAAGTGCCGAAATACAAAAACAATACACACTCGCAGCCATGTGGCTCACCCACTGCATGAAACTATGTTCACGCTCAAATTATGAAACCAAGAACTGGGTTGAGCATTTGCTTTAAGATTACATAATATCACTATAAGTTGTCCCAAGCCATTAACCTCATAGCTTCCCCGGCTCCTAGGAATGCTCGGCTCTGTTTTACTCTGTGTCATAACAGTGTCGTCCAGGTCCTGCGCACAGTGCAGCACTGCCCTGCAGCCCGTGTGTACAGGCTTTGGATTTTGGTCTACGTCACGAGCTAGAGCTAAACACAGTCTTAGGAATAAATTAATAATTAATTAATAGAAAAGGAGATTGGGCATTTCAGGCAGTGGCACCGAGGTTGTGGAATTCTCTTCCACTGTCTTTACGTTGTATAGCCTCCATTAACTCCATCACAAAGCAGCTGAGCCCATGTTTATACAGACTATGTTTTATTCTGTGGCTTTAAATTGTTATGATATGTTATGCTTTTATTTCTTGTGTTTTATTGTGAAGCACTTTATGGCTTTTTATCTGTGAAAAGTGCTATAAAATTCCTTTTTAACCTACTCACTCACTGATTTTTGGTTCAAAGTTACTTTTGTAATTATTATCCACAAAGTATAAGAAAAACCCAGCTGCCTTTCCTGATATTTATTTTTAGCCCTTTTCTTAAAGAGGCTTTGCTTTAGGAGGCTACCACTGTAAATCTGAATATGTAAATGACTTTCCTGCGTAAACAAAGGTGACGCTGACGTGCTACGTCTACTAGTGGTATAGATAAAAGTATGGCTGAGCCTAGTTTGATTTCAGCTGATATCTCTTCAACAAAATATATAGATTTTTGGGGCATAAAACTATGTCGGTTATTTTTCTAAAACCTGTTGATGCCTTAGATTTGTTTTGGAAGATTTATAAATTTATTTACAAAAAATGACCTTTAAAGTCTGTGCTTATTAATTTGAAATAACATTTTGCATTTCAGTTTTAAGTGATTCTGCAATTTACATTTTAAAGACACAAAGAAAACATTAATCATTAATTACTCATTTTAATAACTTTATTCTTACTTTTGTGCTCAGTTTCTTGCACTGTATACTTTTGAAAAGCACTTGAATGAATATTTAAATAGCTTTAATTTGAGCATTTATTTAGCTCACTTTTGTCAAGTTCCATAACGATATCTTTGCATTTAACCCTCAATGTCTCATGTATCATGTTTGATACATACAGGTTTTGAGAGTTTTTAAGACTACATCAGTTCACTTCAGTTTTTATTATACAGCACCAAATCATAGCAACATGTTCTAAGGCATAGACCTACAATCATATAAAGACAACAGAGGACAGACCAACAATCGTATGACCCCCTCTGAGCAAGCACTTTCGCGACAGTGGGAAGGAAAAACTCCCCTTTAACAGGAAGAAACCTCCAGCAGAACCAGGTGCACGCAAGGGTGGTTCATCTGCTGCGACCGGTTGGACTCCCCAGAAAAAAAAGTAAATTGCACGATACATTTTTAAGCAATAAATTGCAAAAATTTTTGGATGTAGAAAAAGTGCAAAATATGTGCAAATAATATTTAATTTTTATAATTTTGTCAGAACGGTCAATAAATGCTCCATGTTAAAAGACAATAGAACTTTCTGGAAATTATTTTGTGATTTAGACTTTAACAATATTAACTTTTATGATGTATAGCAGCTTTAAAACTGATCGTTAGTATTATTATCACTTAATAAGTGAATCAATTTAGTGGTTATCAAAACATATTTATTAACACATATAATTTATTACCACATATCTATATTTGTTTCATTGGCTCAACCTATGCCCGATACCTAAATAATGTGAGAAAATATCTGTTATTGACACGCTTGTGCTTGTATTTGGCCTTACATTGTGGCATTACCCCTGGAGGAGATCAATAACACCTAATCTCTGAAGTGTCTTGGATGGATTTAAAGCGTTTTAAAAGGCTTAACCATCCGTTGGTGTCATCGCTGCCTCAGTGGAAAACTTTTTAGGCCACCTGCTGCCGTGGTGATACATTTCTAATTCCAGCCCAGGCTTGAATTTTCAATAAACTTAAGCCTCCCCATTGTAAACAAGTACCTCCTGAAGAGCCCCCAAATTTGGCTGAGCTGTGTGTGTGAGGACTCCTGGTATGTGCTGTGTATACAGGGTGTGTGTGTGTGTGTGTGTGTGTGTGTGTGTGTGTGTGTGTGTGTGTGTGTGTGTGTGTGTGTGCACGAAGAAGAAGAAGGAGATATAAGGGAGGTCATTGTTTCCTCTGCGACTTCCACATCTATCCAGCTGATCTGATCTCTCTTCTCTTGCAGGCGACTGGGAATGCTACCCACATGACCCCACTGTGTGGCATGTAAGTCAGTGTTTTTCCTTCTGATTAATATTTTTTCATACATTAAAGCTAGTTTTGAGAATCAGCATGAAGTTGTTCAGGTGTTATTGTTGTATTTTAATTAAAGTCCCAAGTGTGTAAACATTTATGTGGATGTACTGGAGTACCAAATAGTGCCAAATGGAGTGTTTGTCTCTTTTCAGTCTGATCCTCCTGTCCTCGTTTAGCATCGTTGGTTGTATGTCTTACCACAAAGTTTGTTTTTTCAATTTTTCTGAAGAATCTATTAATGTAAAACACATGATGTCTTATGGTTATTGACTATGGTTACTTTACTGTTGTGAAGTACATGGATAGTATGTTTATGTTGTTAAAGACCGTGGTGGTGACCACTGACTTAAAAACCCTGGTTTAAAATCAATCATTGTGGGCTGAGTCTAGAGAGGTCATGTTATATATGGTACATATCCATGCCAAAACAATGATGCTATAATTACAAAGGCAGATACTGACTTTGAATTATTTGAATTAATACACTCAGCTCAGCTGTCTGATCTGGACTGTGTGGCAGCTAACTGAGAGTGATAAATAATTTATGAAGTTTTAAATGGTCCAATATGGGCTTACAGCTCTTGTTATGGTACCTAAAATTATTAAAACATTAAGTGTAGTATGATTTCTTCTTGTACCTGTGGGAGAGTTACACTCATTATCTTTATAGCTGCACTGCAATGAGTCAGTCCTGCTGTATCGAGGCTTCTTAGAGCAGAGCTAAATGCAGTCTGTGTACTGTGGCCAGTAGAAGTCCAGTCAGTAAGATAAAAATCCAAAAGAAATCCTGGTTTATCAGAGCTTGCATCTTTTACAGCTACACTATAAACAGAAATTCAGCCTGTTACAAAAATAAGGCAAAACGTATGCTTCCTGTTTTGGATTTTGGAGTGGCCTTCAAGCCTTGTCCATTAAACACTTATCAGTGTAGTACATGAATCCAGAATGAAAATTGGTAATCAAAGTTTTTAAAAATGAAAATAAAAAACTGATTTCAGTCTCACAGTTTTACAGTAAGTACTGAGTTGAAGCTAGGAGGTAATTATCTTGGTTAAGCTTACCATTCAGACCCTAGCTCTAGGAGTAGTATCCACTTTTCTCTTAGAAACAACTTTTAGGAAACAAGACTTTTGTGCACTTAAAATTTGAATTGAAAAGCCAGATCTTAGGTCTTTTAAAGCTACCTCTGTAATCAGTTAAAATTATTGATAGTTTTCAAAGTGTTTTGTCAAAGTATATATGAAGTAAATACCAGTGAGTGTGCATATTTGTGAATGTGTCTGAGTGTCACTTTGCTCATTTTTATTACCATTTCCTGTGTCCTGCTGCAGCATCCTGTAACCTGGCAGCCATCCAAGGAGGGAGACCATCTGATTGGACGGATCACCCTCAGCAAGAGAACTGCTGCCATGCCGAAAGAAGCTGGCGCTTTACTGGGGTTAAAGGTCAGAGGTCACACAGACATGCAAACAGTTTCTTAAATTATTTTTCTGTCTATTAATTCTAACTGAGCCATCCTGTGTTGTCCACTTGTCAGATATTTCTCACTAACTGTTGCTGTCTGCTTCTCTTCAGGTGGTGGGAGGCAGAGTAACAGAGTCAGGGAGATTAGGAGCCTTCATCACCAAGGTTAAGAAGGGAAGCCTAGCTGATGTGGTGGGACATCTGAGAGCAGGTATCCACTAAATTGGCACAGTAGCCTCTCACAAATGCTGGGAAGTAATAATCAGTCAAATGTAAGGTCTTTATAAACATCGAAATGTCCTAACTATGATTGTTTAATAAGCTTTGTCACATAGAGAGTCTTATTGTATGTCTTGCAATAGATGATATAAGAAAAATCTTTTTTTTACCTGATACCCTGACACTTATCTTGCCTAACAAAGTGAAAATGTAGTTGTTCTTATCATAACTGATGCGCTGTACGTTCTGACAACCTCGTCTATTCAGCTGCTGCATGCTGCAGGTTGTCTTTTCTTTTTCACTAGTGTGTTTAGAAGAGCTAGTATCTTTTTGTTTTGTGTTGCAGGTGCTTGGTGTGGTGTAGTTGTGTCATCAGTGATTGGGAACACCTGGGCTCAGTGTTCCTGTGATCCTTAACTCCATATGCTGCAGACCTTTTTGCTTTTCTAGTGTAGTGTTTTACACATTTGGCTAACAGGCAAAAGGTTCCTAGTTTGATTTAGTCACAAATCCCTTTGAGGGTTGTGTCAGGAAGGGCATCCAGTGTAAAAAAAAAAATCAAACATGCAAAGCTACCCATTGTGGCAACTCCTTGGGGGATCAGCCAAAATTAGCTGTTCTACCTAAATAATATTTCGCACACCACACTAGCACAAAATATGCTATCACTGACTCATTGATTGACATATACCATTTTTTCCCCTTTGGTTACTTTATGTAGTTTTGCAAAAAGAACAATTCTATTCATTTACTTGACTAATGGTGTAACGTCCCATTAATTATCATGGGTTTTGAACCAGTCTTTACAAGTTGGGCCTTGGTCTTTGATAATTTTCCAATTAGCCTGCGTTTACGGGTTTGTCCTTCCACCTGATTGATTAAGGGTGAGAAAAATTTATGTTGTTTGGAACAGTCATGGTTTTGCCTGACCAAAGAAACATAAGTGTTGACATGTTGATGTGTAACAATTTAAATGGGAGTTTTTCTCCTGTAAGGCATAGCAGCACTGTTCCTTAGGTTGTGTTTCTTGCTAGGTTGTGTGTCAGGTTGAATGCAGTTTAACTTTTTGTCTTGGGTGCATTTCATGGGTGTGAGGTTGTTGCCAGATGCTAGTTATTTCCTTGTTCTATCCTTTTCAATTTGAAGACTAGGCCTGAGTTAGTTAGGTGTTGTTTATGCAGTTAGAAGGGATGCTTGCTAGTATTACCTAGCTTTCCTACCATTTCTGAGGCTGCCGCGACCAGTTTAGAAATGGTAGGAAAGAGAATAAGCAGCCCTATCTGCAGTTTCCATGTGATGTGTTAAATAATATCAGCCTTGGGCATGCATCTTCAGAGGTAAAACCTCGAAGGGAGTTGTGTGGCAGTGATTAGGAGCAAGTCACTTGGCTATGGAATATATTGGAATATATTAGAACTTACTGCTCATGGCAAGTAACTGGGAAGCCAAATGTAATCATTAAACCTCCTTGCATCAACGTCAACTCACTGAGTTAGTGAAAGCAGCTATTTTGGGATGGTTTCTATCGTGAGGAGTTCAGGAATGATAGGAAAGGTTATAAGCGGCACTACCTGGAGTTTTTGCTTGATTTGTTGAATAATATTTGTTGTGCAGCTTCAGAGATAAAATCTCTTTAAGAGTTTTTGAGTCTTGTTGTTTTGGAAGAACACTTCAAAAAGTTCTGTCAGGAAAAAGAGCATATGAAGGCATATTGTTAAACTCTGAAGAAAAAAAACAAGTAAATGTGTCTGCTAGACTAGCTGTTTCTTTCAAGATACCTTGTGTTGAAACACATCAAGCTACACTCCACTTGTGTTCCTTATGTGAAGAACTTCCCTGTGATGGTGCTTATTTACCGTTTACACCGGATGGTTTTATTTTCATGACAGAATACCCAATATCCTTTTCAGAAGAACCTTTTGAGCATATGCTCCTTAACTTGTGGGTCCTTTGCTTCCTTCCAAGTTGGAGCTAAAATATCTTTTTATTGTCATATGTCATATCACCCAGTTGCATATCCTTAACAACTGGTAACAACCAGGTCTGTAGTGAAAGCGACAATTTATTTCTATCTTTGAAATCCCTAAAGTGATCCAAAAATGATCAGGCTTCTAATTTTTACCTTCCAAGTTTGCCCAGTTGTTAAAACAAGTTCAGGTGTAGCACTTCCAGTCATCAGCCTATCAGCACAAAGTCAGGGCCTGTCCATCCATTCTCTTGTGCTTATCCTTGTTAGGGTCAGGGTCAGCCTATCACAGCTGTCTTAGGGCGAGAGGAAGGGTACACCCTGGACAGGTCAAAGTCAGGGTTATTGGAGCATTTTCATCAGATGCTAAAGTCACTGTTCTTAGGCAGATTTTGGGAGAAGGGTTTTTCAATGCTTCATGTTAACAGCCAGAGAAGTTTCACAAGTGACAACTGGCTTTAGCCCCAGTGACATGGTGTTTGCCTGTTCTGTATACGGTGTTGAGGGTTTGTTGAGGGTTAAGGATGACAATGTTCCAAAAAAACTAAACTGACTATGTGAATGACTTCCAGCATAGTTTATACATTCGAAGGTAGCTGGCAAAATAGAAGTTGGCTGCATCACAAGGAATGATGAAGCTCATTTACGAAGCAGGCTGAGTGGTGCCAGTTCAGTCCTGATGATCAAGTGCTGCCTGTTGTTGGATGCTTCTTTCAGGCCAGGTCCTTCCACAGTGGTGAAGCAGATCTCACGAAAGAGTTGTTTAATTTCTACACCAGAGTTGCTTAAGAAAACACAGCTCTGTCTGTTGAAACCACCCTTTTGTGGTTACCCAGTCACTAGTAGTAACAGAAAGGGAAAAAGTTGGTACTGGGAATTAGGCATGTGGTTGGTTTAAAGCACCAAAACTCTCAGAAATGTGAATAATTTGTTAGTTCACCTAAAAGAGTTTCTGTGTGATGAGCTGGAAAAATTCCAAACGTTTATTTGCTGACACACGTTCACAAACTCACCATATTCATTTGATGATTCATATGATTATTAATATTCCCCATTAAGCAGCACTTTTACTAGGTGTCAGCTGACAAGTGTAAGTACTTGGATGCAGAAGTCAGGTTCATACTTTAAAACAACATCATCGACCCATCATCTTCTAGCTGGCTAGCTTCTAGCTCCCTTGTTTTCTTGTCCCATTATGTGACAACACTCTCAGGTTTTGTTTAGACTCTTGGCAAGGTCAGTATCACTAAGCCTGTTGCATTTCCACTTCCATGATTGGATGACTGTATTGACCAAGTTTGATCTGCAAAGTTTATGAGTAAAGTTTATCTGTTCGAGTGATACTGGTCCTATTGATTAAAAATCTGGAATGCTACACTGTCTGTCTGGATGATGTGGTTGTATAGAATGACATTTGTGGCATTCATATGTTGTGTATTTGTTCCTTATTTAAATGTCTGTCTGCAGTCCGACTGAACACTGACTTGGCTAAATGTGAATTTGCTATCCATTAGTAATCTACAACGAGCATGTTGTTGGCCGGTGTCAGCTGTGGCCACAACGAGGGGTGCCAAGGGAAGGCGCTGGCCAGAGAACAAAAGAAAAAAAAAGAGCTGATGTCATTCTTAGGCATGGTCGGATATTACCATAGTTTCTGCTGGAACTTTTACTGGAAGATGTCACTTCCCTTACCAGTCTGAGGAAGGCACATGCTATATATTTGTGGTATACGATGTGTGGTCTCTGAACTTGTAGTTCTAGTGTATGCTAATCAAGAGATCTAAAAATGTGGAAGTGGCCATGGTCACACGTATTGACAGATGTTCTTATGTGGGATCATGCTGCTAAGGTTAAGGTAGTATGTAGGCTGTGGTGGTGCCAGTTGACGACACTGTCTCTTTCGGCTCGTGGGCTGGGAGGTTGTATTTGTCTTTGTGTTTTGTGTTGCAGGTGTCCAGTGGGGTGTGGTTGGGTGATGATGGATTGGGAACACCTAGGTCCAGTGTTCCCCTGTATAAACGCATGCTCCACTTGTTACCTCAGGGGGAAGAATAACTTTGCACCTAAGCTATTATTGCTGCAGACTTTTGTGCTCTTCTTTTCCCAAACAATGTTTCACTTACTACATTAGCACACGTTCAAACATGCCAATGATCCTGACTCATTTACTGACATATGTCATGTTTTTTTGTCCTTTGATAACTTTATTTAGTTTTGTTAATTTCAAATAAAAACTTTATTTGTTTTAATCCTGTCATCAGCCATTACTTTGACATGGCTTTTGAGCTAGTTATGACAATGTGGACATCTGATTTCAGGTGACGAGGTTTTGCAGTGGAACGGGAAGCTGTTACCGGGAGCAACTATGAAGGAGGTTTACAACATCATCTTGGAGTCTCAAGCTGACCCTCAAGTGGAGTTGGTGGTATCCAGGCCTATTGGGTAAGTCAGGCATGAAACACGTCCAGTATACTGTCAGAGTCATATGTTTTTACCTGGTTTGTCAGTTACTAGTCTATTTGTAAATTTAAACCCTTATTTAATTAGGCAACATTTATTTGGACTCAGAGTTGACCTCAGACAAAGCAGGAGGTTATGATGCACAGCTGCATTCAACGTATTAAAAACAACTGGCCATTGCCTGCAGCTGCCAAGTTTTGGACTGGGAGATAGCCATGTCTCATATGTCCCCTTTAAAAAAGCACTTGCTTTTATTTGTCGGATGGTAAAAGTTGAATTATTATTGACCAAATAAAACTGTCTGTAAGCTCCATTAAAGACAGGAGAAGCTGCATGTGAAGTTTTTAGTCGACGGATTGCAAAGCTCAACAAGCACAGTCATGAACATACTTCTGAAGACAGTAGACGCCCTGAGTAAAATTTATTTTTAACTCTAAGTGTATCATTTCAAATCATTAGTATCAAAAGTCATCAGTAAACAAAAAAAAGTTCATTTTTCTCGAGATACTTTCAGTTGGATGCTTTCTGGTACACTAACTTTGCCTTATATTTAGCAGACTTGCTAACTCTTACATTGCTAACATTAGCAAAGCTTTGGAAAAATTTAATTCAAAGAGAGGGACTTTGAGGTGTCACCCTCTCATTTTCCATTATTGTTCAAGAGATGTCATTTCAAAAACGTCACACAAACCAGGGTGCAAGCTGGTTTCAGGTATTTTGAATACGTTTTGTTGTTGTGTGTAATAAGGTCAATCCAGTGGGTTATTTTAAAAGTAAAGTGCCCACTGGTGCAGCTCTCAAATTTTACTTTTCTGCTTATTGATGGAAAAAAAAAGTTGAATATATGAATTTCTCTCCAAACACTCACGAAGGGTGTATAGAAAATATCAGTAAGTAATCTTTTTTTTTTTTTTTAGGACCTTTTAATTCTGCCACGCTTATGGAAACTATTTTGGTTTTGCTGGTGCCATTTTGCATCCCTAAAGGAACTAACTGTAATACTGTTAAGTGAGAAATCTAATTGATGTCACTATACGGTTTTATGAAAGTAGCTGCACTGTGTGCTAAATTAAACTGCAAGTTTACCTGTTGGGATGCAAAATGTCCAGCAGAAAACATCCATCAATGTATCAGTGTTTTCGCAAGCTTTTAAGCTGTTTGTGCAGCATCTGGAATTCCTATTTTTTAAACTCCTGATTAAGTCTTACCCTCGAGTAAATTCATAGACTGTATATAAAAGATGGTCACAGCAAGCAAGTAAACTTGCATTTTTTTTTAAATGGCCACAAGAGGGCGACTCCTTTGGCTTTCAAAAGTCTTATTGTATTGAAGTCTTTGAAGAAATGGCCTTGCTGCTCATTTGTTCTATGCTCACAGTTTCCTGACGGGTTTATGGTCTCAGGCTCTAGTGTCAGTTGTTATAGAATGCAACATGATGGGTTTTTTGTTAAATTTTGGTCCCACTAGGAGTCAAAAAAGGACGATAAGAATGGCATGTCGAATAAACAGCCTGTCTTGTGATTAGCAAGTTAGAATGACTACGCAGCTGCGACTTCTGTTTTTAAAAATTGAAGATGGCAACATTAAACAATCCTCAGGACTTGGAAGAACAGGATTTTTCAAAGCACTGGCCAATCTGGTCTTTAAGTCTGACGTCATTAGCCGTGCCTGGGCCTAAACTCCGCTGCAGGTCCCTAAGTCACACGATCACTGCAGCGTCACTGAGAGTTAAAAACTGTCTAAACTCTTTCATCTGTAATAAAATGATCAGTGTGGCTGCTCTACCAGGTGTAACAATTACGTTTACATTCAGGCATCCATGAAAACCGAATTTATGAAATTTAACAAAGTTTGTAGGGTTACTGAAGCTTGGCTAGCTGGTGTATAATGATGTGCTACGTGATCGCTAGCAACACAGCTATGTTAGCATAATTAAAACAGTGAAGCTGGAGGATGAACACTAAATATTTTTGCACTCGATAAAAGTTAACTTGAGGGTTCCCGATGGTTACGAACAAATACAATCGCATGCCAGGATCCACAACAAGAGGTTAGTCATTAATATACTGCTGCATGGGCTTAGCTATAGTTTTAAAACCTGAGCTTTAAAATGAATAGCAGTAATAAAAACCGAGAGAGGCCGACAGTGATCACTGACTGTTTTGGGAGGCTTGTTAAGATTAATACAACAAGATACAAAGCATTAAAACATGTTAAATACACAACAGCCTTATTAAACGCAGTAGTTTGGGCCTGGAAGCAGGGTTCATCACGTCATCACTTAAAAACCGGATGGTGTGATGGCTACGTCTGTCTTTTATATACAGTCTATTAGTAAAATCCAGCACACAGTATCCCTGGTACCTTATTTCTGAATTACTGAAGTTGGGTTTCATAAAGCAAGCAATATTTTTTTTTCCATATACATGTTTCCTATTTTTGATTTTGGAATGTGTTTCAAGGCAACCTATGATCCATGAAACACTTATCAGTTTAATACTTGAATTTACAAGTAAACATTTTACTAAATGAAGCAGTTTTCTTTCAACTTGAAGCAGAAATAAGAAAATTTCAGTCTGACAGTTATACAGTAAGTACAAAGTTGAAGGTAGGAGATGACTAGCCTAGCTATTTCCAGACTTTATGCTAGTTTATCTTAGTTAGCTTTAAGTCCAGACACTAGCTCTTTGAGTGGTATCCATATTTCTCTCAAAAAGAATGTTTTTTAGGGATTTGATTGTTGAATAATGGTTTGTTTGGTAAGTAAAACTCTAAAACACTGCCTCTTCATGTGTAAAACCATCACATGCCTGATGTGAGTCCAAGATTAGCACACTTTAAATTTCAACTGAAAAAGAAAATTACACTGATAAGTGTTACACAGATTACCATTTCTTTTCCTTTACATTACATTGAGCTGGTGCAGTGGATTCTGGTGTTTCCCATGGGTTGTGGTGATGGATAAGAAAAGATGGCGGTGTGGATAGATGCTAATGAGCTAATGGTTTTCACCCATTATAATTTCCAGTTGTGATTGGTCGAACAGAACTGAGTGAGTCTGGGAAACACTGCAGTCACGGGAAGAGCTTTGCTCTACTCACATCTCCCTTTGCTTCTCCATTTTTTTAACCACATGATCCTTTAATCTCAACATCCAAATAACCTTTGTTTACAGTGCTGCTTTCTCCCTGCGTGGTAACTACTGTCTGAATATGCATGCACGCCTGTGTGTCACTTTTACATCTAACATTCTTAGTCTGACTTCAGTGCCAGTACAACTGTGACTCATGTGTTTTTGCTGTTTCTCTTTCAGTGATATCCCAAGAATCCCCGACACGTCCCACCCTCCATTAGAATCTAGTAGGTATCTCCTCTGACTGGTTGAGACTGCTCTGTATTTGTATGTCGTATTATAGCAAAAAATAAGTTTGTTGATGTACTAATATACTTTATGTTACAGATGTCATATTATGTCATATAAACTTAAAGGAATAGTCCAAAATTTTGAAATATTTTCTTCCTTTCTAAGAATTAGGTCTTGTGTGAATGAGTCAAGAAAAACTGAAAGAACTACCTCAAAGGTTTTTAAAAAACACTATTCAACTGTTCACAAAAATGTAAAAAAAAATAAAATTTGTGGTTTTCATTAGTGGAAAAAAAAAAAGTAAATTCACTTAATTAAAAATGTCATAAATGTCCTTTCAATAGTGTAATGGTTTACAAATTTACTTGGCAACCAAAAGATCATTGGTTTGATTCTAGCTGGAGACGCAGATCCCTTTGGGGTTGTGTCACGAAGAGCATCCAGTGTAAAATTCTGCTAAATTAAAACATGCACAGCTGCCCACTGTGGTGACCCTTTGTGACGAATGGGCACCTGAAAGTAGCTTTTTATGCGTAAAAGTCGTCATAATAATACTGTGAACTTACAGTACTGTCAGACAAATGTACAACACAGGTTGTAAAAATATTGCCTTCTGTATTTTAGTAGAGTTGTAAAGGTGAGGTATAAAGACTATTAGTTGCGTTGCCTTGCTGTTTGTACACTATGTGCTTTTTTTTTTCATCCTATTCTTTTCTAATTAATAGATAAATTATACTTTGTTAAATAGATGACATCCACTAGTGGCTCTGCCAGTTATGTCTGTTTTGGAGTTGTTTAAATTAAGAGCTCATTCATTGGTGAAATTTTCCTGCCTCGTTTCTTATGCTAAATTAAACTGATTTCTTCCTGGTATTTATATTCTCATCTAACTCCCAGCAAGAAAGATAAATATTGGCCCTTAAAATGTTGAGTGGTTTCTTTAAAACAGACACTCATCTTAAACGTAGCCAGAGTATCAAATAATGATGTAAATGTATGTATAATTGATTGCAAAGCTCAGGATTCAGACTGCTTTACAGGTTTTTTTTCTATCTGTGGCTCTGTGTGACATCACTAAGAGCAGATAGTCCTAATATGATCATCTAAGCCAAACGGCTCTGGCTAAGACAAACGATGATGAAAGGGTGCCCAGAAAGCCCAATATGACATAAATAAGGATTTTTTTCAAACAATAAATCATGCAAAGGTATTCTAATAGACAGGGGTGCACATAAGTGGTCTGCAGGTGCGCATTCGCTGTCAAAATAGATAGATAAGAAGTTGTAACACGCGTTTGCATACATATAAAAGGCACTGTTTTTGTCCACTAGAGTGGGATTTTCATGGCATATTCTGCACCACATCTCTGTGCCTTCATCATTTGTTTGAAGTCAGCTCACCTCCTGCAACCACTTTTCAGAGAATACGCGCTTCTTTTGCGGTTCGGACTCCTTCTGACATTTCTTTGGAGGTGGAGGAACACCAAAGTAATTGCTTAAAGGAGCTTCTTCGACATCTTTAAGAGTTCTAAACAAATGTCTGTCCTCCTCCAGAAAATCTTATGTACGCAAATGCACGTTGCAACTTCTTATCTGGTGCGCGTCTTTTATTTTGACAGCTAATGTGCACCTGTGGACCACTTATGTGCAGCCCTGCTAATAGAGTCTAAGAATAAAAATCTCATGTTTGAAATGAGCATAATCAGTTCCCTTCAAACACGTGGAGATTGATGAGTACTAGAAGTTTTCTGTTCCCTTTCTGAACATGAGGCTGATAATGTCCTCTAATACTGCATGGAGTGACTAATTAGACAACTCTTTTTTTTCCTGAAACTAACTGATGTCTGACATCTGTGATGAATGTTAGCGGGAGAAGATCAGTTTCCTGGTAGGCAGTTAGTTAGATGACTTTTGATCATGTAATTGAATATAAGGCTTTCGTGACCCAAGTAACACTGAAGCCTGCTGGACTCTAACTAGGACAGAAGCGTGGTGATTTGTCATCCTGACAGGTTAGCTGACTTATACTTTAGACTGTTTCTGTGTGAACTTTTCTGAGGAGTCTGGAGTTTCAGTAACGAACGCACCTTTGGTTTTGGAATAGATTATGTTTTCAGTCTGACTCCCTTCTGAAAGACAGCTGGCATTTCCTGCTCGGGATTTCAAACATATTGCTTTCCCTGCCTTCATAGCAGGTTCCAGTTCTTTTGAGTCCCAGAAGATGGAGAGACCATCCTTAAATGTCGTGTCTCCCTCCAGTCCCGGGATGCTCCGAGATGCTCCGCAGTTAATGCCAGGGCGACTCTCAGTGAGTGTGGGCACTTGAACTGTGGAGGACCTTTCAAGTTCGCTAAATGTGAAGACATGGCATCGGATTTGTTTTTGTTTGCTTCTCATCCAGGTGAAGCTGTGGTACGATAAAGTGGGTCACCAGCTCATAGTGAACGTGCTGCAGGCTGTGGAGCTTTCTCTTCGGCCTGATGGGCGGCCCAGGAGCCCTTATGTCAAAATGTACTTCCTCCCTGACCGCAGGTATGTCAACCCTGACACAGGCACTCTGAACAGTCACAATGCCTAGCCCTCATTTGGCATGAAAATTATGGCCATTTACAAAAGAGCCGCAAAAAAACCTTGTGACACGAAGGCTAGGACACGATTCTTTTATGCAAACTGCACAAATCATGCACGTGACTTTTAATGTAAAACATTGGAGTTTGGCATCGAATATACTTATATAATACAATATGCACAATCGTCCCTTAGACTTGGAAGAACAGTTTGTAAAAAGAACAAAAATTTCATGTTCTGATAGTATAGTCAGGGTTAGGGTGATCGCAGATGATGACTTTGACCTCACATGGATAAAATACATCTTCAGTAATCATGTTATACAACACAATCGAAGAGGGTTTTTTTGGGAAAAGACACTCTACTGTGAGTTTAGCATCTCGTTTATATTTAAAGAAAGCAGTTCCAGTCAGCTGAATAAGGCACAAATGGGACTAGAATCAAAATCAACATTCAACTGACTTTAAAGACAAGAATCTGTTGTTTAACACAGCGACAAGAGCAAACGAAGGACAAAAACAGTGAAGAAGACCTGTGAGCCTAAGTGGAACCAGACATTCGTCTACAGTCACGTCCATCGCAGGGATTTCCGAAACCACATGTTGGAGCTGACCGTGTGGGACCAACCCAGGTCTCCAGAGGAGGACAGCATCTTTCTGGGAGAGGTAGCACACACATCCGCATACACACATGCCGAGTATTCATATCTTGTGGAGACATCTACTTGACACAATGCTTTCCCTAGCCCCTAACCCTAACCATCAAAAATGAATGCCTAACCCTTAAACATTTAACTTCTTTACAAAGCACATATTTACTGCGTGGTTGGTGACTTGAACAGGTCCTGGTGGAGCTAGAGACGGCCTTACTGGACGACAAGCCTCACTGGTATCCCCTCCAAACTCATGATGTCTCATCCATACCACTGCCCCAGCCCTCCCCATACCTGCCCCGACGACACATAGACGCCCCTGGCAAAAAATTGCAGCGTAAGTCTGTCAAGATCTCGTGTCGTGTGCAACATGACATGCATAAGCTCTTTCATATATTTCTGCTTGTAAGTGTACACATCCTGTCCATAAGCAGTTTAGCATGCGTGTCTATGTAAATGTCTGCTTTCACTCCATTCCCCTAATACTGCATTTGATGTGTGCATCCATATATATGTGTGTGTGGTGTGTGTACACATCTGTGGGTATCTTTGTGTGTGTGTCTGTTACTGTTTAGGTTCTCAGCGTGTAACAGAGGCTGAATTTGATGAGGGTACAGCAGTAGTATCTAAAGGTGGGTTGGGACTGTTTCTTAGTTTTACATGCAGGTTTTCTGCAGCTTGCACTTCTGTTCTCGGTGTTATTTGTAACTATAGCTTTTAAAAAATGAGAGCTGCTAAATAGTGGTTACATTTAGGCTTGGTTCGTAATCCAGAATTTAAGTTATTTGGTTAAAAATTGATAACTTGAGATTCTAAATGACCCCAAAACTTCTTACATTGCACCAGATGTTGTTGTTGTTGTTTTTTTTTTTTAAATTATCCATTAATAGGGACAGATTGTGGTCATTTCACAATAAGTCCAGTATGGATAGTAGTACATAGTAGTAGTACTTTAGTAGTGTACAAAGATAACTGCATATTTGTGTACTTTACCAAATCTGCCAGATTTACAGTTTAAAATAATCTTCATTTATCTTATACTTGTATATGGTACCACCCTCATCCTTAAAACCAGCTTACTGGCTGCTAAACAGAAAAATCAGGTGATGAGGTGAGTGGGGCTTTTTTGTGGGGCCTGTGTGCTTGAAAGGACCATACTGGAGATAACTATGATTCCCCTGAGAGGTCAAATGCAAGTTAAGAAAAAACCAGCAGATTAGTTGAACACAGTGGAAATAGAAAAAGAAAATGCTGCAAAACGTGCAGAAAAAAAAAAAAAGATGGATGTGTGTACTGTGACATCATCCACAGGTTTATGACATTCTGTTTTGAAGCCATGGGCTTAGCGTTTTTACCATCACCACACTGATTTCCAGAAAAAGTGTTGTGACAGGGAGGGGGTCTCAGTCATTGGCCAACAACAATCAGTCATTCACACATCATTAGCCAATGACCACGCCCTGTATATTGTTCTATTGTGAAACAAAGTGAACAAGAGTTACAAAATATATTATATTTTTTATTTATGACTAAAAATTATTTACTGAGCACATAAACTCATCAGGAAAGTCTTTAGTTAGAAGGTTGTTTTCCCACAGCCTTCTGTAAGAATAAAGTGTTTTTACAACCACAGTTGGCCTTGGTGTATTGGCCTTCAGAAAGCAGGCAAAGGCACCTATTGCCTTTTTTATTCCAACCCGGAGGCTACATCCATTTTAAACTTGCAAGTAATGTAATTTAATAGGCTATTAGCAAGATTTTTAAAAATTATAAGTATTTTAACATAAGATAAGGTAACATGCTACTGGCATATAAGGAAATTGCATGTGGAATAAAGCTAAACTTGCAGACATTAACATAATTATAGAGAGGAATGCTGTAAGGTAAGGCCATTAGCATGGTTTTAAATCAAGTTACACATGAGGTGGAAGGCCACTAGCATGACTTCTTATATCTTTTATATAGTGTTTGTATCTAACAGGTTACTGACATGAAGTCAATCATCCATGTTGTGAGGGCTATGAGCATGAGTTTAAACTACATAAGTGGAAGCAGGGTCAGTAGCATGAATTCTTGTGTCTTTTATACCCTCTCTGGGTATAAAAATGTAACTTAAACTAGCTAGGCCTGCAGTGTTTCGCTAAAACACAGATGTGTATGTTAAATTATGTTGTTGTTTTTATTTGATCTATATCAGTGTATATAGTGAGAATGCAAAAACTTCTGTACATAAACACCAAATGAATAAAAATTACATATATTTCTTTCTTCTTGTTCATTGCAAGCTACTTATTCATGTAATAAGACAAATCAATTAAAGGCAGTGTTAGCATCACTGTTTGATTAACAGGTATTTACAGACATGCATGACAATACATTCCAGTGACCAAATGCCACAGAAATAAAAGGTTTTTAGCTAAATTTAATAACAGTAAACCTCATGTATACAGATTTATTTCAAACCCTACGCGGTTTATTTAATAAGTTTCATCCAGACTGATTAATGCATCGAGAAAGAGTTAAGGAACAGACCTACACGATGATCACTCTGGTGAGAATGTGTTGTGAGGGTAGCAGACATTAGCTTAGTTATAAACAAATGCTGTAAGGTAGCAGAAAATGAACATGAATTTAATTATCATATATGAGGTAGTATCATGAATTCCTCTGTATTTTTAGTGCTAAAGTGTAGAAGGCTAATAGCATGTTGTAAGGGTAATAGACATTAGTTTAGTTCAGAACTTAGCAGGTGACTAGAATGAAATTAAATGTACATGGTATAAAACAGCAGACTGTTAACAAGATTTAGTCACAGATGTTATGATTTAATATGATTTTTTTTCTTTTTAAGTGGAAACAGTTCAGAAGTTGTCTTGCAGGCAAATGATAAATGTAATTCGGCCTGACTGTAGCTAATGTATGGCTTTGGTATAAATTTTTGACATGCAGATATGGTGGTGGATAAGAAACAATGCAGATTAAAAAAAGATACTGTAAAAAAATGCATTTCACTCTAATTCATCCTGGCTATACTGGCTATGTTCCACTACTGATCTTGACTAGCAGCCATATTTTAAAGCCATTAGCACATTTTTGCAACTTCAAGGCCCACGCATCTTCCCATGTATGCATAATGACAGTTATTGTATATCATTAAGGTTTGCCAGGATCATATGGAAAACCTTAGAGTTAACAAACCCATTTTAGTAATATTATTCACTCAAGAAGAGACTGTATATGGATTATATAGTACTACTTAATACCGTTCCTTTCTTATGAATTTTAGAGACTGAAGGTTTTGTCACTATTAAAGTATACACTCTGAATTGCACTTACTTTGCTATGATCTTGTTTATGTACGTGTGCATGTGTGCTGCCATTTCTCCATAGCAGCAGATGGACGTGGCAGGGAGAGGCAGCGGGAGCCCACATCTACCCTGGAGGTCCCTGAGCAGCAGAGGACCCCCACCCATCACATACGTTCTCGTTCCGTCTCCCCTCATCGAGAGGAGCAGGGGCGCATCCGGTCGCGGCCACCCAATGTCCCCCCCCAGAGGTGAGGGTTGAGTAAGGCAGGATTTTACTCCCCATTATTTGTCCAAATGGTTATATTTTAGCCATAAATTGTCTTGAACGCACTGCCCTGGACCGATTGCTGAGTCCTGTGAAAGAGCTCTGTCGATTCACGTCTGACGATGATTACTTAAAAAGACCGATATCGGCCTGGGGAGGCGATAGTGAATGCATGGAAGAGGCAAAACCAAGATTCAGGAAAAACAGACAGGACATGAGCGTTTGTGGAAGCCAGCAAACTGAGTCCATCTACTAATGAAATGTCTGTCTGGCTCAGAACATGCAGTGCTGCCAGCTCTGCTTTTAGTGACTGAGCTAAATGAAACCGAGCAGCAGTGTGCCGCAATACCACCTGACCACTAACCTCACAAGTCAGTCTCTCATTTATCCGTCCGTCCATCCATTTATTTATTTATTTACATTTCCTTCAGGAGCCTGGATGATGAGCTTTCTCACGGTCACCGTTCTCGTTCTCCGTCCCGCTACTACGATGCTGGTAGAGGTCGCCATCAAGGGGAAGGGTATCTGGACGACAGGTGCGTGCCTGTGTTTGGTCACCACTTGTAGTGTAAATGTCATCAGAGTTGCTTTATGTTGTACAAGGCCCTAGTTTTTTGTGCAAATCCGCATCCGCTGAAAAAGTGTGAACAGAGTGTGAGTGCCTGTGTTGCCAAGTCTAACTTTGTTTACTGGTCTCTTAGATTTAAATAGTTGCTGCTTTTTGTCTGTTTTTGTTTTGTTTCTTGAAAAGCGTTTGATGCCGTAGCTATCTGTTGAGTTTCATGTTGCACGAGGTGACCTCAGACCTCAGTGTTTAGGTTGAAAGCTCTCGGTTGCAAAACTGAATTTCTGAATCTGTGTGACTGTGTGGAACCAGCCAAAGCTCTCTTTCCTATTCACTCTCTTCTCCCCTCTGCTCTTCTGGGTTTTTTTTAACTGTTGTTGATTTCCTCATATGTCATCCATCCCCATGGTTACCACAGTGAGGTCTTCACGATCCACCAATCAATGCGAGGCAAAAGTGCTGAGTGCCTGCACACCAGGTAAACTGGCCAATCGTGACATGTTTACATGTTGGTTGTAGATGAGGTGTGTTTTTGTCAGATTGTCTCTAATTGCAGTCTGTCGCTCAAGACTGTTATTTAAGAGTGAAACGAATATGCCTCTGAAATCGAGGTAAAAAAAATCCTGTGTAATGTAAAATGTATACAGAAAAGAAATGTGAACAAGTCCCATGCAAACTTTGACTTCCCAGCATTATAAAAGAGACCCGAGTTATATCAGACCTTACACACAGACACATTAGTTGGTTTTAGTCCGTTCATTAAATGAAATAACTGTAAGAAAAACACAATGTGTCATGTCTAAATAACGAGACAAAAAGGAGGCCAGTGAGCTGAAATCCTGTGGTAATCTAGCTGTACTGCTGCCTCATATCCACAAGAGGACACTACAGGACCATGCTTGGTTTCAGACTTTGCTGCTTTTCAAGAATCAGTCCAACAGTACAGCTTGCAGGGGCTAGACCACAGGTGTCGACCTCCAGGCCTCAAGGGCCGGTGTCCTGCAGGTTTTAGATGTGTCCTTGATCCAACACAGCTGATTTAAATGGCTAAATTACCTCCTCAACATTTCTCAAAGTTCTCCAGAAGCCTGGTCATGAACTAATCATTTGATTCAGGCGTGTTGACCCAGGCTGATATCTAAAACCTGCAGGACACTGGCCCTCGAGGCCTGGAGTTCGACACCCCTGGGCTAGACTTAAAACTAAATGTTGCTTAGTGTACACCTGCTTTCATACGTCCAAATGATGAATATGCACCAATTCTGTCTCTGACTGAAACAATTTAGGGCACTTTTTGCATGATGCTCCAATATCTTTATTTAGTCTGAAGGCTTTTGGGTCATTCCATGGAAACTGTACTGGTCCTCCTGTTTCTGGACAAAAACCAAACTATGAATTTTGTGTTTCATAGCATATTTTAAAACCTGCAATAATGCACGATTTGAAAGCTCGGGAACTCGTCAAATATCTTTTTTTTTTATTAATACACTCATTTGTCAGTTAGTTAGCTTGGCCCAGTCACAGGAATACAGCCAACACTATAGCCTGAGATGAGGTAAAATCTAATTGGATAGAAAAATTCAAAATTATGTGTCAGAATTTCTCTATGTGGTCAAAGATAACACCAGTATGCACACATATACACATATACAGTGCTGTTTGTAAGCCTATGTAAAACTGCATGGCTCTAAATGAATAATATTATTTCATCCAAAAATACTGCTTTTTCACACTTGATTGCTACATTTCCCATTAAGAGAGAAGTGTTGGTGCTACTTAAACAAAATACAAAAAAGTTATTACATATATTACATGAGACACAGGAGACATTTTGGTTTAGTGTGTTTGGTCACTGGAAACTATATTTTTTGGGGTTTTGTTTTTCCCTTTAAATGTTAGGAACCCAAACATGACAGTTTTCATGTAATGACTCTTACTGATTATTATTTATATTTTTAAGTTCACGTGTAGTGTAGTGACTCTTACATTGCCATTTGAGCACACAGCCAAAGAGGTAAGTTACACTATATATACCTTTGTTAGAGGTATATAAAACCCCTATACAACCGTAGCTGTGTTAGTATCTAACCTAGGACACTTTTTGTACTTTTTATACACACAAGTGTATAAGTGTACAAGTGTTTGAGGAAAGGAGGGTGTAAAGTGCTAAGTTTGTCTGTAGAGAAGAGATCTGGCTGCTGCTGACTGTACGCTCTTAATGCAGAGATAATGTGCTTACTTATGCTTTAACACCCTAAAATCTTAGCCAGTGATTTTTGCAATGACCACAATATCTAGAAACATGTTGATAAATAAATCTAAATAATTAACAAATCAAAAATCAATGAGATCACTGGATAAGATGCCACTTCTTTCCCGCTTTGTATCTTTCGGTTGTCCATGCACTCCTATATACTTTTTTTCTGCTCTTCCTCCTTTTCCTTCCGGCTTCCTTTCCTGCTTGTGTCTGCTGCATGCATGCTAACATCAGGAGACCTACTAGGCACAATAACACACTGCCACCTAAGATGCCACTTTTGTTCAGCAGTTTCCACAAACAGGCAAATAGGTAAGTCTTCAGTTCAATCGGTTCAAATGGAGAAAGTGTCCAAATCTGAAGGGACTTTCCCTGTGTCGACATTTTACCAAGGTAGATCACAGACTGTATGTAAAAGATTGACCTGCTCAGAGTTGTCACCTGTTGTTGGTGAATCCTCAAGCTGAACATTTTGCTTTTTGTTTTTTAAATAAATAAAGTTATCCCTCTAAAGGGGACCATGATAAAAAAAAATGCCCATTAAATATTAATTGCATTATATAGTACTTCAGATGTTTAATTGAGCCCATAAGGTTTTCAGAAAGATCTTTTCTTGAATGTGTCTGCTCTTTTCCCCATGTTTGTTTTCAAATGGACATCAGGTGTCTCCCCCTGCTGGCCATTTAAAAGAATGCAGTATCTCTTATCAGCACACAATACCAAAGGGGCAACAGCACAGGGAACAATTTGCTCGTCACCTGCTGCTTTGTTGCAGACATTTAATCGCTTGAGGACAATTCAGGCTTTAGTTGCCTTAGTAACGCTATATTGTATTTAATATGCAGTCACATTCCAGCCAACAGCATCCTTCTATGGTATTTCATACAATCACTTGCCTTGAAGTTGAGAAAGTTTACATTTGGACCCGCCCACTTCTCGTTACCAGCGGTTACTTTGACTGTCATCGCTTCAAGTTACTGACTCCCGACGACTTTTTTGTTCTCTGATTGCCTCATCAGTCCTTGTTGCGTCCTGCGTAGATGTCTTCTTCAGGAGCATCCACATAAGTTATTACATGAGTACATTCTATTATTCATCTTTTTGTTTTTATAGATTCATTTGGCTCATTTTCTGAAATTGATTCACCATCAACAGCTTTTATTTTAAATGACCTCTTGCAGAACTCACACTTTAGCAATCACTGATCTAATGCAGTTTTTGAATAACTGGATAAACAACGAGAAGAGCTTCAGTATAATGTTATGTAGCATAACATTCACTGTCATTAAGGCGTTAATAAAAGTTTCTATCATTTTGCTGTTTATTAACAGCAGTTATTAAAGGGTTTCTGCAGAACCTTTACTTGTGTGAACTTGATTACAAAAAATGGCGCCTACTTTTTGTCTGCTGTCATACCTTGAGCGCTCCTAGCCAAGAGCGACAGAGAACAAGTATGACTGTAAGACTTTGAAAAAAGACAACAAAAGAATTGAGTCAGATGACATTTTCATTGTCAGAAAAGTTCTTTGAGGTGCTATTAGATGTTGCTCTTGCTCTTCGCGCTCCATTTGAAGCATACTGAAGCCATCAGACAATTTGTAGTACCAGTGTCAACTTATATTGGACTGGTTAACGGTTCAGTCCTTCCATCACAGCAGGGGCTTCTGATTAGTTTCCAACCTGTCTTCTTTTATTTCTTTAGTTTCGTTAACAAATGCTTCCACTTTTTGAAATTTCCATTTCATCAGTAGCTCCACGCTGCTTGCATATTAAATAAGTAACTCTGTAGTGAGACTGAAAATGGTCATGGCGACATGCCGCTCCACCACACATCTGTGGTCTAATGATGAGGTGACACATCGGTAAGGCACACACACACATTGATGATGGTTGATGGTTAACATGGATGTTTAAGTGTTCCGCGTTGGGAAAAATGCAGAGATCAATCAGTCTAGTTTTGGCAGTAACAGCTAGAAGACACATTTTCCTCCATACTCCATCTCCATGTCAACCATTACAATGTACAGACACTGCCATCCTGACACCAGCTGGGTCAGTCATGGTTTAATTTCTTAGAACAGCATTATTAGGGAAATCTAACCAGACTTTCTTTTAAAAGACTTTTTCTGTTTGTCCATTGTTTTTCTCTTTGTGTCTGTTTTTGTCCTCCCACCCTGTCTCCTCTCCATCTCCTCCTCCTCTTCCTCCATTGGATGGCATGTTGTGCTGTGGTGCCTCTAGTGATCTGCAGCCTTCTCTGGACAGGGTTAGGAGCGCTAGTGCCAACTGTCTGGCTCCAAACAATCATGCCCCCTCACCAGAGACTGAAAGGTACCAGCCTCTGTACCCAACCCCCTTCCTGTAGTCCTCCTGCACTTCAGCTTTCCCTGGTCTTTGTAGTTCCTTCACCTCTGAATGATCCTACACTAGCCTGATATCATCCTCACCCCACCTACACCACTATTGTGCACCAGTCTACTATTCCAGCAAATCCCCTTTGTTACCTCTGTCCTCAAGGCTGTTCATGATGATGTTGTGATTTTTGCAAAGTCTCATTGGCAAGCAGCATACTGAGTATTCGGGTCAGTTTAAAGACAACTTCATAACCAGCTATCAGACAAAGGAATCAGTTTACCTTACTTGTACCTTACAGTTTTTGATTTGTCACTTCCTTGAAATTATTCCCAACATTAGACGGTCGAAAGGATGTACTACGAAGCAAGATCAGTTGGTTAGCAAAAGTAAGTGTAAATGATGCAGTTTTACTAATTCTAAGAGACACAATAAGTAAACCTCTTGAGCCTATAGACTGTATAGAAATTATGGATGTAGTCACTGTGATGTCACCTGTTGGTTAGTGAAATCCCTTTGTAAAACCTCAGGTGAAGCATTAATCAAAGGTAGACCCACCCTGCAAGCAAAGATTAAAAAAGCCTGGTTCTTCTGAACTTGCTTCGTAGTAGACCGTCTTTTTTAGTTACTTTTGTCTTTTCAATGCTTAATACAAAAGTCCTGTTGGCATTTGTCCATTTACTTCAGAGTCACTGTGTCGTTCATGTTGTTCCTTCTGGTTGTAAAGTGATAACATAACTGCACTGTAAACGGTGGGATTCACGTTTTAATGCAGAAAAGAAATGCCCAAACAATTGATCTTTGCTGTCCATGAAAATGAGAAGAAAAGCTAAAGCTAAAAGAAAAATATAGACTTGCGTTTAAGTGTCTAGAAACACAACACAAAATAAAGCTAATGTGGAATGTGAAAATGGGGAAACATTTGCGAACAAACTTGCCATATTCAGTTTATAAGGTGATAGCGTGCTAATATTGTGTTTACAGCTTGTTCTGTTACTCCCAGGTAGTCAAAATGTACCCATAGCAATGACAAGCAAAAACAACTTTTTACTGTGCGCTTTCCTGACACTGGAAAAGTGAATCTCTTGAATTTTTAATGACTTGCTGATTTGGTCCTATGGGTGATGTATTTTGTATGTGTACGCATAGAAAATCTTTGTCCCATTCCCTGCCCCGAAGACGTCCGGCAAGTCCAAGGATTCTTATTCAACATGCTTCCCCTGAAGATGACAGGTACCCTTTTGTGGACCATTCTCACCCAATTGCTTCTTGTTGGAGCTTGACTTGTGCCTTAAAATCTCACGCCATTATGACCCAAACACTAAAGTTTGCCAAGTTACTTTCTTTTTCTTTTCTTTCTTTCTTTCTTTCTTTTTTTCTTTTCTTTTTTTTTACAGTAGTTTTAGTAAGAAACACATTTTTGTCAAACCCAGTGGAAATATTCTTGGCTTAGTTGGGTCCTATTGGGTTGAGGCAAATGCCAAGCTCTTTTTGCCAGATTGTTATATTTCTATGAATGACTAGTAGTGATTTTACAATTTAACCTTTTCAACTTTCTAATTCGTCAGCTCTCCGCAAGTTTGGCAAGTGACTTTATCTTGTATCATATAAAACAAGTGTAATTCAACAAATTTTAGTACAAAATATAGCACAAACTAGCCTAAACTCAGTACATGGGGTAATAACTACCCTGACTTTGTCCTAATGATGCAATAAATAACAAATGCCAACTGATTAGTGAGCTTTAGAGGTTTGGATAAGGTTTAGATCCTTAGTAAAGGGGAAGTCTGGACATGACTTTATCTACTTCCAAAATCAAAAAGAGGAAAAAGTCTAAAGATTTGGCAACACTTGTAGCATGTAGTACAACTTCATTGCTAGACCAATAGGTTTTGGCTTTCAAATTTCATGAGGTCATCATAAATCAATTACAAAAGATATTTTAGATAACATTTATGAAAATATATGACCAGCAGTAATACTTTGGTTGGACTTTGCCAGACTAGCTTTTTTGTTAATCTAAGACTGCATGCTAGGCTACGCTAACACCTTCTAGTTGTAGTTGCACATCAAGCAGACAAGAATATATACAAGAAATATAGGTTTATTGCTATTGACTTACCTTTTACTTTGACTGCATTTTTATTTCGACAAATACAAGATAAAATCACAATCTATTATCACTTTTGGCAATTTAGCCTTCTGCTGCAAACTTTAGTAATAGATGAGCTGATCTCAGTAAGAGTGAATACGATCTACAAAGTAGAACTTGTCCCAATGAAAAAAAAGTCCTCTAGGCATATACAAGTTTGATTTTTTTTCTTTAACTTTGTCGCTCACATTGTGTAAAGGGTTATTTGTGTGGCTTTTAGTGTGTGGGTTGTGTTCTTCTGGCTTGCCCTTTAATGCAAAGAGTGGTAGCAGCAGTTTTTGGTCGTGATTGTTGTTGCTGTATCTTTGTTTAGTTGACTTTCTGTTCTTTGTGATTTTTAGTATCAGGTTTGTGCTCATTTGAAGTTAAGGTAGTTTGTACTGGCTCTGGTGTGAAATCCTGCCCTTTTGCATTTGCTTCCCACAGTCTCTCCGAGTTACATTTTTGTTTTAGGAATTTGCATCCGCAGCTTATGTGTGCTTTCCTTCTCCTCTTAGTCTTGAGAAGTCTTTTTTTGAAGGCGTATTGCTCATTAGTGGTATAAAATTCATGCAATCCACAATTCATATCATAAGTGTGATCGTGTATGTGTGTGTGTGTGTCTCTGTGGGTGTGTTTGTGTTTGTGCGTGGGGCGGTGCATGGATCATCCTTGTCATCTTCACGTCCGTGAATGGAGAATATGGATGCTACTTCCGTCTCAAGAGAGTTTAATTCACCTCAGTACAAAGAAGAGGTACACACACATTTATGAACACACACACACACACACACAGGCACACTTACAGATGAAGCATGACTGTATAACACCCCTTATTCCTATCATCATCATACCATCCATCACAGGATTCCTCCTAGTTCCTGTTTTACAGATCATAAACTTATAAGGCCGCTGACGGCTCCAGACAGAGTCAGGCCCTTCTAAATTGAAATGATTTATCCACCATCATGCTCTCTTCCATCCCCTCATTCACCCATCCATCCATCTTTTTTTGTTCTGTGGTGTATTGTCCTTTTTACTCATCCACCATTCTCCAGGAAGCCTCGGACCCTGGAAACACCTGAAAGCCACATTCTTGGCAGGAAGCTCTTTGACAGTGGCAGGTAAGGCGTGTGCGGCACGCTCAGCATATTTCAGGTGGCTTGTTTACACACAAAGCTTCTTAGATGCATTCACCAGCTGGGAAGAAGCTGTGTTTTAGTACTTGGTAGCAGATAGTAGTTATAAATAGGTCCAAGTATTTTTTGAGGCCCTTAATGCTTAGCCACAGTTAGGCACAACCACTGTGAAAGTTTGCATGGATTTCTAAAATTTCGAAGTCACAATGCTAGCACCTTGGCTGCTACTGTGTTTTGCTGCTAGAGCCAGAAAGTGGCACATTTGCATCATATATATCTGCTAATTAGAGCTAAGTAAGCAGACTAATAAATTAGCATTAATGGACTGTACCAGACAGCAGGTGATCTTATTTGTCATATAATTATACTAAAAATATCCCAAAAAGCACCAATAGGACAAACAAGATGAAGAGAACCAGGTCACTGACACAAATGACGCTAGTCCGATTGAGTAAAGTTGCCTGTATCAGCATTTTAATATGAGAGTCTGTGGAGATTGTAGGACATGCAAGGAACCATTGCAGGAACAGCAGTTTTGACACTTTGATTTTCAGTTTAAGGGGTTGCCACGGTCTAATTTCAAGCACAAGCTAATTAGTGAGTTTAATTTCAGTTATCACTTAGGGTCCTTTTTCATTGGCTGTTTCTGTGTTGTCGTGGTCAGAAAGAGCCTGTAAGTGCACATTGATTTCAGTGGAGATGAATGTATCTGCTGATCTGCAGTGACAGTGTAGTACATCATCGTGCAATAAATGATCGAGATATGGAACATAGTGTCAGTACGTGTTTCCCAAGGGCTCCATGTGGTCCTTGTAAGCATGAAAGATATTCTGATACAAATGTTATGTGTCACACCAGGAATTTATGTTGCTGGTTTTACCACATATGTTTTGTAGGGCTTTATTTTTTAGACAGTGCTATAAAAGTGTTAGATTCTTCCACTGCATGCATACCATAGAGATGCCCCTTTGTTTAGGATACTAAAGACTTTTAGTTAAGTAGTAGGAAAAGTCACTTTTTTATATAATGAATAATTGCTACTATTAGCATCTCCAAAGTGAAAGTGCTAAAATGCTTATAAAAAAGGAAATTAGGTTCTGTGTTTAATATTTTCTTAAACATTGGAGCTGCTGATAATGACATGATAATGTGTAAAAATGCCAGTTATTAACACTGAGTAGAGTACCCAGGGGTCAGGGCTTCATTGGGCACATGGAAATATGCAGTGAATCAATGCCTTAATTGCGCAGCCAGCTAAACATATTTAAAAAATAATGCAAACACTTTTTCATTATAAGAACATCTGCGTTATACATTGCCCTCTGTAATGTTTATATAGACACCAATCAGCCACAACATTAAAACCACCCTGTAAAATTTTATGACACCTTGGGAGAGATCTGTAGGGACATGGAGTCTGCATGCCTCGACAGTTGTTCTGTTGCACTGGGATGCTGGCATCACATCCTTTGGTTTGCTTCTTTATTACTTCCTGTTGATGCTTTGCCAGATTTGTCAGAGGTCTCTTCCTGTTAAAAGGGAGTTCTTTCTTCTCACAATCACCAAGTGCTTTCTCATAGAGGGTTGTCACCTTACAATATAAATGTATTGTGAACTGTAACAACTGAAATCAGTGTGTTACTTGTTTTGCCTGGTTTTAATGTTGGGACTAAACCTGATAAAGGACTGAAACTGCTGTGTCTTCTATCCAGATCCATTACTATATTTGGGTCCAGCTGGTCCAGTGTGCAGTCTACTACCATAACACACAAGCTGACATATGCTGGTTAGCGCTATCTGAAGGACATGCAATCACTTGCGACTTCAGGCTGTGAACACAGAAGCATAAAACTATTAATAGTCCTCATTGTGTTTGGAGGCCTGGTTAAAAGTGTAGTGATGCTTTAGTGCAAAACTTTTTCATGCTTTTCTTATGAAGTTTGTATTGTTAAAATGTTAATTAAATTTAAACTAAGGTTACTCATAAACGGCTCTGTTTAGATTTGCCTTCATTTAACATCGTTTCTTGTATATTTTATGGATTCTTCCTTTCCCCCCATTTTTCCCATTCCTCAACCCCATTTCTGTCCCTGCATGCTGCTGCTTACACACTGTATTGCTGGGCTCTGGGTTTTTATGGCACTCGTGTCGATGTACACAAGAAACAAGTCCACCTCCATTTAAATAGGCTCCAGGGGAAAGAAAGCCCCACTGTGTCCCCTTGGTAAATGGATTCATCTTAAATCAGCCTTCCTCTAACTCATTTAACCAGAGGCAGAGTCTTGTTTGCTCACCGTAGAGACTCGTGGAGAGGAAAGACACAGGGCTGCTGCTGCTTCTGTCAGCATTTGTATGTGTGTTTGGTGAAATGCCTTTGCTGCATCTCATCAGATGCTGCTGCTGTTTGTGTAGTTGTTGTATATGTGTTGTGTGGACTCTGCAGTCATTGTTTGTATGTGTAATTTCTGAGTGGATGTGGAAATTTTTGGTAAGTGTTCATATCTCAACATTTTAATACTCAGACAATGAATAAGCTTCATTTAACAGTAATTTTATCAATGACCAGGAATATATCTGCTCATGGGTGAGCTAAGGGTGCCTCTGATTGAGAAACCCAGTAGAGGTGTGTATTGTATTGATACCAACGCTGGTATTGGTATCAGAATGATACTTTGTTTCTAACCTCTAAATTCAGCACATAGTCCAATAAATTGTGTTAAATGTGTTCAATCATTCCATTTACATTCCAGGTCTCCTAAAATCCAAGTTACAAAACTTAAAAACTTGAAGGTTTCAAGAAGACTTGACACTAGGATGAAACCACAGACTGATCAAGAAAATGTTTAGATTGAGTGAAAGGGAGGCCAATTGTCAAAACAGCCTTTTACTCAGCCAGACTTTTTTGCAATCACAGACGTCGCCCCCTGCTGGCCATTAGAAATAATGCTGGTTTATAGGCACTCATACATTTGTTTCACTTCTCAGATCCAAAAGCTACAAACCACTTCTTTGCAGTCTATATTCAAATAAAATGACAAAATGTCATGAATAACCCTTGTTATTAGTAGTGCAGTGGAAAGGAGCCCCAAATTTCAAGATTTCTAGTAGGAGAGGGAATATGTGTTATGTGAGAATGGATGGATGTGTACAGTCATGGTGGGATTTGTGCCTGAAGGCTTTCACTTTCTCAGTGTGTTGTTTCACTGTTTAAATCTTGATTTGCTTCTCTTACTGGCAACAGAGTCCCTCACTGTGAACCCCAAACAAGCCTCACTTTGCTTCACTCTGTGAATATGATGTTTGATCGAAATGTTGCTGCTGCTGTTGTCTTGTTTCCAACGTCGATGTTCCTCCTATAGCTTCTGTCGTCATGTCTTTGTTTTGCAACCTTATGTTAAGTGATACTCGCCTAACGTCAAGAAATGTGAAATTGCAGCAGGTTCATCCAATGTCGAGTACTTGTCAACATTTTGTTCACTGTGTGAATGGGATGACGTGAAGACGTCAAATTCCACCAGCGAATGGCACTCTTGACTGCAAATGTGATGACCTTAATATCGTTTTCCCTTCTTCCCATCTTCACACTTTTCATCCTTCCTTTATATTCACACTTCTTCTCTCCACCATGTCTCCCCTTCCCCTCTCCCTTCTGTTTTCTGCTTTCCGTCATGTTGTTTTGTGTTAGGGGACACCTCCAAAGTGGTGGGTCTCTTTCCTCCTCGGTGACGTCCTCATCAACTCGCAGAGTGAGGCAACTCCCACAGCTTCCCCCCAAGAGCAGCACTGTAGAACAAGGTACAAAGAAAGGTTGACCCATATAGGGTCATTTTTGTGCAGTGTCCGATTAAGTACTAGTTTTTCGAGTTTCTTTCCTTCACCGTGCAGCCCTGGTAGCAGAGGAGCGTGTCCGTCAGCTCCAGATGAGGGTTCATTCCAATCGGGTCTCAGCTCCAGCCACCTCCAGCCAACAGGACCTTGACCGAGCGCTCAAGAATAAACGAGAGGTAGCCTGACCGTTCGCTTTAAAACAAGCTTGTCTGGAGAGTGGAGGAGGACAATACAGGTTCCAGCCAGACAGAAAGAATGAACCATAATGCTGCTCAAGTGCATCGCAGCGAATTGCATTGACTGTCTGAGAAAGTAATAAATTACAGTACAGTAATGGTGAAGACCACTCCATAAAATGAATCATTTCCAAATGGGCAGCCACTCAAGAACTGAGTTAACGCTTGGAATCTTGAAATGTATAATCCATACCGGCTGCTTTCTCTATTTTTTTTTTCCCTTAGAGAAAATAGTTTAATATTGATATTGTGATGTTTAAAAATATGTACATGCCAGTAGTTTAACTTCTTCTTTTTGTCTGTGTGATGCATTACAGAAGGCTAATCAGAAAATAAAGCATGTTTTAATATAGCAGACAGAACAAACACAACATTTAGGTGGAAGGTGATTAGAGCTTGGATGCATCTAAGCATCTAAAAACATTAGCAGCAGCTGGAGTTCCCAGTGTACAGTAGTCTCGTCCCACCTAACAACTCAGATTGCTGGTTGCCCTGTAATTTGTCATCCTCCTATATGGCAATGCATGAGTGTCTGTCACTGCACTGAACTCAGGCTTGCATGGACTTTAAAAAGATTTAAAAGAGGGGCATGGCTAAGGTGATGTCACCCACTGATCCCAAGTAGCACATCTGACTGGTAAAGCAAGGGAGACATATGGTAGCACACAGTAGGTTTGTGCTGCTTTATCACCCCTTTTCACTCTAATGCGTACTATGATTTACGAAACAACCAGCTTAAAACTAATGATTGAGACCATAAACATGTCAGGAAGTTTCCTGAGGCCATGAAAAATGGAGTGAAATGTGTTCTGTCCTTTTAGCGGTCCACACAAGAAGACTTCTTTATGAAAACCTCAGAGTTGCCCTCTGCTGGTCATTAGAAAGATTGCAGTTCTTCCTCTTCACCCTCACTTTTCAGACTAAAAGATGCATCATGATGCACAGTCTATATGGAGAACACCTGGTTCAAGTTTTAGATTTTTAATAGCTTGTACACCAAAGGTAATGTTGTAAAATCCCTTTCTGTAACTAACAGCAATTTTCTATCAATCAGCGTGTTGTGCTATCAGCAAATGGACCAATCAGGATGCAGCAGCAGAGCACTAGCATTTTATATTCAATTCAATTCAGTTTTATTTATACAGCGCCAAATCACAACAACAGTCGCCTCAAGGTGCTTTATATTGTAAGGTAGAGAATTACTTGCTTCATTTTCACAGCAGTTTTCTAAAATATCTGTTTGATGATGTGTGGTTCATGCAGCTCTATAAGGACCAGAGGAGGAGTAGTGAAAATGTTTCCCATAAGTCCTCAGACAGTGATGTCAGCGACGTCTCAGCCATCTCTCGAACCAGCAGTGCCTCTCGCATCAGTAGCACCAGCTACATGTCCATCCAGTCAGAGAGACCCCGGGGACGCTTCAGGTACACACACACGCACACACACACGCACGCACGCACACACACACACACAC
>NW_024582557.1:1046978-1068150 GCF_018398535.1 Haplochromis burtoni | reverse complement strand
CACACACACACACACACACACTGTCATTTAAACGTTTTGAAATAGGGTACCACAACATGTTTTATCATTTATAATGTCACCATCAGCCGAGCCATGCGCGCATCGGGTCGCCACATGATGAAGAGCACCAGCATCAGTGGTGAGATCTACGGCATGGAGCACGCTGACGGCAGCCAGTCAGACACGGCACTCGGGAGCCTGGGTAGCGGGATCAAGAAGCGGCGCTCAAGCCTGAGCCAGCGTGTTGTCGCCATCCTGCCGTCCAGAAGGAGTCGAAGTACCTCGCAGCTTAGCCAGACAGGTCAGACAACAGACTGACCAAGTGTCCGAGAAAAACGACGTGCAAAGATTTGTCCAGAAGGAAAAACTTTTGAATGTTGTTTTTTTCTGTCTTTCTGTGTTGTGAGTCTGTTAACTTTCAAAAATGACCAAAATACATCTCCACATTAAAAAAATGAACTGAAAAATGTTAAATAACAGTTTTCACATAAAAATTCAATTTTACTCAAGAACTCATCAAGAAAAGTTAACTTACTAATAGGATTTTTTCACGACTACCCTTTTGCAGAATTTTGCTAAATATTTCACCCCCAGACGACAGCGGGGTACAGGTGGGTCTACTGGTGGGTGTAATGGTTGGTGTACTGGTGGGTGTACTGGAAGGTTTTTTGGTTTTCTTAATTTTTTGCCGTGCCCCAGCTTTCCTCGAGAGGCTTTGCCTTTCCCCAGGCACTACTGTAAATAAGAACAGACTCTTAATAATGGACTTACAATGAATTGCTGCACCATCTTGTGGTGCATGTTGCACAAAAGTATGGCTTAGCCCTAGTTTAATTTTTAGTTGATATCGCTTCAATACACAATTCAAGGACTTTAGGGACACATTTATAACATTTATAACATTTTAAACTGAACTTGATTCCTTAATCCCACGCTTCTTTATCTACACAAAGCAAGCTGGATTTCATAAGTGGTACTTTGATTTTTATAAAGGACACATACATACATACATAATAACAGTGTGGTCACTAAATCCTGAAGAATAAGTTTTAAAAAATGTACAAGTTTACCAGTGTAACCAGTGTGCTGATGTTGCTGTTGTTTACTGGCTTTGTTGTTGTTATGTGTGTTATTTCAGAGGCGGCGGGTAAGGCGGCGGACAGACAGAAAGGTAAAGCAAAAGGCAGGAAGTCAGAGACTGTAGGATACAACAAGGAGGAAGGTTAACTGTGTAATAATAGTAATTGATTAGTCATTGCCCCACGCAGAATAGTAAATACAGGATCATTAACAGAGCGTGACCCCACATTGTACACCAGGAGGAGCATTAGTCCTTAAGTACTTTGTATAGCAGCAGTTCGATGTAACATCACATTCACGTCCCACTTTCACAGACGCAGGCAGAATAGGGCAAAGTCAGGCACAGAGAGCATAAGAAGTGGTTCAGTTAGGAATGATGAATGTTCCCAGCACTCCGTACACCGTTCCTGAACTGTTTCCGGCACGCTTCCTTACTCCACCCTCTTGTTTAACCATTATGCTTAAAGGCTGGTTCAGTCGTGGAAGAAGCCTGACTCAGTGAATTCAGAGTGTTCTCATGAGCTGAGAATACAATATTTGTCTTTGAATTTTACATTTAAAATTAAAGTGGGTCTGAAAGAACTTTGTGTTTATGATAAAAACAAATGAACAAACAGCAGGCTTTTGAAAATGACTGAACTCTTCCTTTTTGATGCACACACTGTGTTATTTCCTCAACCCTCTGAGTTTTGCCTTTCCATCCCTGCTAAACATTTGAGGTGTGAGTGGACTGACTTTTGATTTTTAGTCAGATTTTCCTGCAGTGACCTCATCACCTAAGTACCATTAAAATTTTTACAATTCCCAAATAAAAGCGTCTAAAGATTTGCATAGATTTGTCTGTCATACAATAGTGTATTACTGAAATGCTGGTGATGTCACCGTGGGATGTTATTTTGCATGGGAAGGCCTGAAGAGATAAATCTCAGGCTGTAGTTATCATGTTGAATTTTTGCAACAAAAAAAGAGAAATCCATCAGAGAAGCCTGATAACTGATTAGGACCTAGGGTTGAATGACACATGCAAAGACCAGTGGCTAAAGCCCGTTTTCCTGTGTTTGCAACAGAAGCGTCAGCAGGTAAGAAGGTGGGCAAGGCCGGCAGCAGCAGCATCCAGAGGAGTGTGGAGACGGGCATGGCGGTGGAGTATCCACGAGGAGGGTCAGCCATGAACCGACAGGCGAGCAGAGAGTCGACCGACGGCAGCATGAACAGCTACAGCTCTGAGGGGAAGTACGTACATGCTGAAAATATTGCCAAAACACAGGACAACACACAGAGGGCACTGTCAGTGTTCCTCTGATGTATTTATGTTTCCTGTCAAACCTCTAAGAGCTCAATTTTTGGGGTCTTTTTTTCATTTTAACTCCAACTCCAACAAACATACTAGCTCTCTCAATAATGATTAAATTGATTGTTCACCCTCTTAGGTCTGAGTTGTCATAAGTGACTACTCTGCGACTATTACTTACTTTTAGCACTCTTAGCAATCAGAATAGATCATTTTTGTTTTGTTTTGTTGGCTGCAGGGAACAGAAAGTTATCTTTCTAAACAACAAACATCAAATGCTGTTAAGAATTTTTGGAAAAAGTTTTTACTGATTCTCTAAAAACTAGATGGAGTCAAAAACTGAGGACAGGTTTCGTTTGTGTTTGTGTATGTCAGTTTGATCTTCTCAGGGATGCGTTTGGGTGCTGACAGTCAGTTCAGCGACTTCTTGGATGGATTAGGCCCCGGTCAGCTAGTGGGCAGACAAACGCTGGCGACACCAGCTATGGGTGAGTCACAGCTTCATCAGCTCTGCTCAATTGAGAAAGAGAGATTTTGTGTGTTGCACATTATTCTCTGAAATGGTCTGTTTTTAAAAACAGGTGATGTTCAGATTGGTTTGATGGACAAGAAAGGCCAGCTGGAGGTGGAGGTGATCAGGGCACGAGGCCTTACCCCCAAACCAGGCTCTAAATCCCTCCCAGGTAACACACGTTCATACAAAACTAATTCCTTGTAGCACTTACAGTTAAATTAAGGTGGATGCAACCTAAAGCAACCTCCGTACTGTCCCCGTTTTTTCCCATAAAACTTATTTTTACCCTCTCCTGACCACTCTCTCAGCTCCCTATGTAAAAGTGTACCTGCTGGATAATGGAACATGTAAAGCCAAAAAGAAAACTAAGATTGCACGAAAGACCCTGGAGCCGCTCTACCAGCAGCACCTGCTCTTCGATGAGAGTCCCCAGGGCAAGGTGCTTCAGGTAATGATCACATTTTTTCATGAATCACTTTTTTTATGGGAAAACTCGTTGAAAGAAGAAGCTCTAGTTAAAAATGTATTAATAGTGAAAGGTCAGAGTGTTATTGGGGACATTACAGTGAAACTGCCATAGACTGTATATCTTGGAACAATAGACTTATGGTACTTTCCAATAGTCCATAGCCTTTACAGAGTATCCAGAGAGCATTCACAGTGCTTAACGTGTTCCACATTTATGTTCTTGTACACGTCACATATATAACATTATTCTAAAATGGATTAAATTCATTTTTCACCTCAGATTCATGCCCATAATTACAAAGTAAAATAAGGTTTATTCCAGCTTTACTGAAAACAAAAAACTAAATATAACATGTACATTCACAAGCTTTTCCGAGACGCTTTCCTGTTTCCAGTGATCACCTGTCAGCAGTTTGATTGATTGCAGTCCATCTGCAACACGTTCTCATCCCAAAGCGTAACACACCGACGATATGTGACAAATTGTCTGTATGTTACGCGTTCGGAAACATGAGAACCGTTTGCAATCTACACTTGTACATTTATTTTATTTTGTCATGAATCGCTTTGGAAAACACTGTCTCATACGATTATTACGTCATTCCATTGGAGTCCATTCACAATCCGGTGCGTATCATAGGGACGTGGAAGGTTACCATTCACGTTCCTATGGGAAGGCTTGGGATGTGGTAAATTGGAAATGTGGTAAATTGTGGTGGTAAATTCAGCTTCAGTTGACAGAGCATGTGAGTACAAACCAAGCCATGAAGTCCAAGAGATTGTCTGTAGGCTTCAGAGACACTGAGCTTGTATCAAGGCACAGATCAGGGTACAGGCACGAGAAGAACGTTTGCATCACTGAATGGCGCAGTGAGCACAATGGACAACCGTTTTTCTGGAATTACAAGTTTTTGTTTAACCCCAAAAACGAGTGTGTTGAGAAAGTGCGTTGTTTTTACTGTTTATTTTATTGTTTTGACTTAATTAGTAGGATTAGGACGGAACACGTTAACACTATGGTACGGGCCACAACTAAGGGTATAAGTCCCCTGTAATTAAAGGAATTTCAGTGTATTTTATTAGAAATTGGAATGTGATTTGATTTGCTTACAAATACTTAGTTGCAATCAGGTTTTTACAGGAAACAAAGAAATAATTAACTGTAAGTAAAATGAAATGGTAAGTAAGTCATTTGAAGTGATGCATAAAGCATTTTAAAATCTTTTATTATGAGCATTTTGTTTTCCTTTGCGCGTTGAACCTGGAAATCTCTAAGGTTATGTGTTGTGGTGATTGTACCTTTGTCTTTTCAGTTAATCCTAAATCAATTCATCTGCCGTTCTTTCCTCCAGGTGATAGTGTGGGGTGACTATGGACGATTGGACCACAAATGTTTCATGGGTGTAGCACAGATACTGTTGGAGGAGCTGGACCTCTCTAGTACGGTGATCGGCTGGTACAAACTTTTTCCACCATCCTCCCTGGTGGACCCTACATTAGCTCCGCTCACACGGCTGGCGTCTCAGACGTCACTGGACAGCTCAGGACCGCCGCCGGGCGTTCGGTCCTAGTGACCGGACGGTGACCGCCTACCCCTCAACACCCCTTAAGTGACAAAATAGAATAATGGACCACAGCTACTGGACCACTACTGAGCAGAGGGGTGACAACACGCCCCGAGGATGTCGACGAGAAGCCCTCTTTCAAATGATGAAAAGCCAGACGGAGAGACAGGGAATGCGAGTGAGAAAGAGAGGGAGAGATAGAACTAGCCAATCAAAGCTTAGCTGGAGTCTGACAATCACGTCTCACACCTTCCCTCTCCCTCCTCCTTACACCTTTTTGTGTTCAAAGTTTTGCTTTCTTTGTTTTCTCCTCTGACCTGCAGCAGTGGAGGCTTCTGTCCAACATTGTTTTCTTTTTTCCGTATTTCCTTGTGCAGCCACTATCAGAGCACCCAAACAAAGTGGGGTTCTCCGCCTAGTAACCCTCCAGCCAATCAGAGTAGAGCTTACAGCCAGGCCACAGGGAAAAGTGTGGAAGTAGCAAATAGTTGCGGCTTCACAGGTTTGGCTGTTGTCTCTTCAGGTTTTACCGTGGCGATAGTGATGAGCTCAAGGGGACAGAGGGTTGGTGCCGTTTAACCGTGATGGAAAGGGAGCCTGCACATGCACTCGCACATTCTTAGCCTTGACAAGAAAAGCTGGACTCGTTCATTCGAATCGAGGCCAAACCTTTTCCGTGTGGAAAGAAAACATAGACCAAATTGCGGATTAGAATTTCACTTTTGATTTTGGATCTTTTGTTTTTTCCTGCCTTTGTTTTTGCCCACTGTCCAGAATGGTGCCACATGGTGCAGACTCCCTCTGTGTATGTCTATGTTTGGTTTTTGAGCGATGGCATGCCAAAGGCCGATGACAAAGGCCAGGCCACATTTCTTTGAATACCCTCCGCCCGACCGCCACCGCCCGTCTCCTCCCCTCCCCAAACCCCTCGAACTCCCCCTGTGGGAGGGAGCAGCATGACTCGGGGACGCCCCCTCCCCGGCCCCCAAGCTGCATGCACGTTTCTTTCGTTCCGTTTCGTTTTTTCGGTTCGTTTCTCTACTTTTTTGTAAAATCGAAAGACGAGACAAATTAAGGAACAATTCTCAAAAAAACAAAAACAGAAAAAAAGACTAGACTATGTGTGTTAGTTCCACATACTTTTAGGCCAGCTTGTATGTTGCATGTTCTTGTACAGTTTGCTCGTACTGAATATGAATACAAACCGAGAAAAGCCAAGCCATCCCCGCCCCCTAACAAGAGCGGATCTAATGGGGGGGAGGGTGACAATCCCACCCAGGCCTCGCCTACCACTCTGGGTCTAAATATCCATATTAGGAAGTCTCCAAAAGAAAAAAAGAAATTGTCTGAATTATTTTTTTCTTTGAACCCTTTGAACAACAGTGCTGTTCTGTAGTACTGAGCATACTCGAACCCCTGGCGTATCCGAGGATGTAGGTGTCTAAACTGTAGTTTATGACGGTCGGGGCTAGAGACAGAGATAGAGAATGTGTGTATAACAGCTAAATGTATATGAAGTATCATTATGAGTTTGATATAAATTATAAAGATATAGATATATGAATATAAAAAAAGAGTGTATCTGACTGTACACCCGTCACCAATACACGCAGACATGCACACTTTGTACATACAAATTAGGCTTGAACTTAAGTTATGAACGAACAAACGCATCGCTGACACACAAACATTCCTGGTCTTGTTGAGGGGAATACGCGCCCAGTGCTTGAGCTGCTGAGTGGCTACGAGACACAAGTGGGCGCCAATAGGCCTTTATTTTGATTTTGTCCCAGTTGCAGAAAAACAAGCAGAACCAATTCGAGCAAAGTTTACTTTCTCTTCCTGAAAACCATGTTTTTTCCCCCCGTTTATTACTATTGGTTTGGACTGGACTTCTAAAGCCAACAAGAAACCTGGTTTTGCAGACATATTTTGCAGATGTTTTTATGTTGAAGCACTTGGCGGTACGGCCGACTGCCCCTTTCCTTTGTCAGTATTACTCCAGGAATACTGATTGTTTACAGCCCATGGCTCCCCACTCCCAAACCACGATACTAGACGAAAGATGAAGTATTCACTGCAACAGTTCTTGTTTGTATAACAGATGTGGCTCTACTGATGTGTATGTTTTATATTCAAGAGTTCATTTTTATTATTTACAAATAAAAGACTGTGTGGAAGAAGAGCGTAGCCTTTTTGAACCCAGTGCTCCCAGGTTATTGTGTACCTGATGACTAAAGGCACATGTCATATGCTGAATGTGATTTTTTTTTTTTATATAGGTTTCTTCACAATTTCAGAAGCACAAACTTGGTGAATGGTGGTAATGAGCAACATGATGGTACACTTGTGTCTTAACTGTCTCACTTTTAGATCCAGCCCCAAGTGGCTATAAATATGCTTCAATAAGGAGGTCATTTGGAATTATTGAGCATAATTTTTCGAGTTGCAGAAATGAATTAAGCTTTTGGGCGATTAGTCTCTGATGACCCATCACTGCAGAATGCAATTCCAGTGGTAACTGGAATCAGGACAGGACCCCCTGGAGTCCAGTTATTGGTGGTGATGAAGATGAAGATGGAGGGTTGGATGGAGCTCTGAGTGACCAGGGCAAGGCGAAAACTGAGAAGGAGGTGAGTTGCACAAAATGACAGAGGAGCACTGAGATAGAAAGTATGCAGAGTGCGGGTTGATTGGCATCTAAGGCAGGCAAGAAGATGGCTGGACCTGACCAATGATGTCAGCATTAAGTTGACAGTGCGACAAAGTGGAAGTGATGCAAAGAACAGCGGCCTGGCCCTAATTGCCACCCCCATTGTTAAATGATGAATTAATTGTCATTTACCACATCTTTTTGAAAGCTGAGTTCACTTTCACTAGCCGCACGCCAGAAAGAAAGCTGCCTGATAAAGTGAAGCCGTCTAGAAGATCTCAAAAGCAATGCACCATGTCACAATCTAAAGAAAAGGCTAGGACACAAAGTCATTGACAGCTCTCAGTCCGGAAGGGGTTTCAAAGGCATTTCTAAGGTTTTGAGACTCTAGTGAAAAAATGTGAAAAACCTGGAAGAGTGGTGAATCTTCGCTGGAGTGGCCAACCGAGGAGGTCACAAAGGAACCCAGAACAACATCCAAAGAACTTCAGGCCTCACTTTTCTCAGCTATGGTCAGTGTCAGCGCAAAAATGGGAGAGTTCATGGCTCGTCACATTTTACAAAAAAACTTTTTTTTTGCGCCTTTGCGCAATTTAGAATCACCAGTTAACCTAACCCCACTAGATGCATGTCTTTGGACTGTGGTAGGAAGCTGGAGTACCTGGAGAGAACCCACGGAAACACAAGGAGAACATGCACGATCCACACAGAAAGAACCCGGTGTGAACAGTAACAGTGCCAAAAGTCTAGTTTATTTAACAAAAATGTATTTTGACTTCTAGTTCTAGTTTTTAGTTTAGTGTTAGTTAAGTATAAAAACCTTGTTACACACTAACCTGTGAGCTGATATGAAGGAGGTGCATGTACGAGAGCAGACAGAGGATGGAAAGTTCTCTGACGCATTTATGATTGATTGATAGCAAACAATACATCCAGCCTCCTGAGCAAATACCGTTTTTACACTCAGCCTGTGTCATGATTTCATTTTCATTTCTCATGGGTTTTGTTTTCACTGGCCACAAAACAGATAGTCTGGCTTTTTTTTTATTTCACAATTGAACTCATAAAGTTACTAAACTACTTGACACACATACAGTCCGGTGTACGTTAGTGAAAGAAGCGCTTGAGCCCTAGGTGCAACATTCGTAGCTCTTTAGTGCCATCTAGTGGTGACTTGAAACGAATCAATTTGCAAATCTGGCAGAAACATTGGATCTCATCATTTTCCCTCTGTAAGGCGTGGTTTACACTAAGACAGGTGATGCACTGTTGTGCTGACAAATATTTCAGAGACGAATATAAATGAAAACAGTTTGAAAATTATGCCATGCCTGTAAAGTACACACAGTATGCGTTCAGCTTGTATACATATACTGTACATTTTGATAGTTTCTTTTACAAAGTATTTTTTCTGTTCTTTTACATAAAAATGCTACTTTGTGAATCCCGATCCCAAAGCTCCCATAAAATGCATTCAAAATACTAAATGCCTCATATAGTGACATACTCACACGAACAAGTGACAAATTAAAGGAAAAAACGCCTCAAGCTCTCATTAAGGTTTTTTTGTTTTGTTTTGGGTTTTTTGATCACCAAAACGTGTAAGTGGAACAGCTACAATGTGAAAACGGACTCACCAAGTTTGTGGAAGTCCACCGGAGGGACGGAACACCATTCATCAGAAGACAGATTTTCATCCTGGATGAGAGCACTCCCATCAGGACAGAAATGATGAAAGTGATGGCTCCAAACAAATTTGTACACATGATTCACCTCTGGGGGGCAGGTGGAGCCAAAAAGCATTAAAAAGCAAAACATTTTTGCTTGTGAGTTTTATTTTTGCGCCACTGTTCTGAGCCTTTGATCGGAGGAATACAGACTTACTGAGATTCAATCCCTGTTTTGCTGTTATATGACATATATGCTTAGCATGTGTCAAACTCAGTGCAATAAGCAAACAAAAAGAGGCAATAATAAAAACGGCAAGAGAAACAGGATTTCATTACATTTTATTCTGTTAAAATGACCGAGTGTTGCATCTGTGGTGTTATGGCACAAACTGGTCTCATATACATATTGCAAATGAGAAAAGTCCATTTAGCTTCCTAAAACACAAGTCTACAGTTTGCACTGCAGTGAGACAAAAAAACTAAAATTCTTCCATTCCTGGTGGGCTCCTGGTTCCACAAATAAAAACAAAAAAGTTTGTGGCTCTCAGTAATAAAATAAATAACAATGTAGACAAGAAGCCAAAGATAAGGAGTGAAATTTCATGTCTTTATCACAAGTCCCAGTCAGATCACCTGTCCGGCAATCTTTTAAATGACGCCGCCAATCAGCAGCCACGTGTAAATTTAACATATTAAGATTTGGTCGGTCTGATCCAATAGTGCCCCCCCCCCTGTTTTTTCTTTATTATTAATAATATTATTGTGGTTTCTCTATGCTTTTATTGAACACGTCGTGACTTTATTTTGGAAAGTGCTCGGCCTTGATAAGCACGAGCCACACGCCGTAATAACCAGGACACTGGGCTGCTTCCATCTGCTGCTCTAACCTGAGTGAGTGTGGTCACCTCCTCTTCTGCTGGACGCAGTTCCGCTGTGAGGAGGAGGAGGGGGGAGGAGGGCCTGTGGAATGTTACAATATAACGTATAATTGAGCACTTTTGATAATGATATGTTGTCAGCCGTGGCGCGTCGTCCTCTGAGACGCAGTCTGCGAACACACAAGTTATTTTCTTTTTTGTGTGTGTTCGCAGTCAGCTGATTGGGGAAGTGTGACGGCCGCTGGTTAACAGGCACACTGAAACAGAAGGGTGTCATGTCACATTAGATTTGTCATGCAGCCTCACTCCACCAGCCCCAGCCTCACACACACACACACACACACACACACACACACACACACACACACACACACACACACACACTGCTCCCCTCGGTGGTAATGGTTTGAAACCCACCCACCCCTCGTGGAGGGCTGTGTGTCAGCGCTTCAGAGCTCATTAGAAAGTCAGTGTCGTGAGATCAGTCCTTACGCACTGCTCCCCGCTCCTTCAGCCGGGCCGCACCGCCGCTGTGGGTACAGCTCTGGCCTCCTCTGCCTCACACCCCTTCTTTCTGTGCGGCTTTTGCAAAATATTGATATTCATTTAAAAAAAAATAAAGAGGAAAAAAGCAGAATTTATTATTGCAAGCTCTCCGATGAGCGGCCCGATTTATGGCGTATGCTATCATTTAGCCTCTGATCACGATTTCTTAGTAATAATAATAATAATAATAATAATAATAATAATAATAATAATAATAATAATATACAAGACTTAAAATGTATATAAAAGATTTGAAAATATTTTATTATAATAATAAAATATTTTTACAGATTTTTCAGAGCACAATTTGACAGCTCACTGCACAGATACCTTTACTTGAAATATTCATTTATAAAACCTTCAAAACAATTAAAATTATGCGCTTTAAAAAATCTAATAAGAATAATATGATCATAAACGGCTCATTTAACCGTTAAGCTGTGTTTTCAGTGAAGATGAGCAGATAGCAGAAAGGTGAGCTTGTTTGTGGTTTTGTTTCCAGATTTCTGAGCTCTGAGGTTTTATTTGTTATTAATTTTTTTTCTTTAAAAAAATTTCTGAAAAACAAACTAAACAAAAACGACATTTAAGATTCTCTGTTCTTGCTTGAACAGCAGCTCTCACGCTGCTGCTTCTCTTCTTAAGTTTCTAATCTTTGAATGATTTCATTGATTTGAGGCATCAGTGAATTTATATTTATATTACGTTAAAAAAAACAACCCAAAAAACATGAATAAAACTGTTTTTATCAGAAAGTAAAATCACCTAATTATTTGTCCAAAACGTATTTTCCTACTATTAATATGATAAAAAACAAAAACAAATAAAGCAAATACTATTTGTATTTATTTATTTTCATTTGAAACAAATCTCCATTATATTTCTATCCTGAGTCTCCGGGCCCTCTGCGCTTTGTAAAGCGGGGGTCCCTTATATATTCTCACTCGCTCTCATACTGATCGCAATTGGACACAAGGGGGCGCTCGAGTCCTTGTTTGGACACAATAAAGAAGGCGAGCGACCGCAACTGGAAGCTTGTTGATTTAAATGGCGGTCTTTATGCTGTTATGTCACAGCGATCATGGAGTTTGTGGTTTTATTCACCCCGACATAAAACACATCAGCCAGGCTTCGTTCACTTCAAGCGCATGCGCTGCCGGGCTCATTCTGATCAGGAAAAGGTGAGTGTCAGAGACTGACGAAGCTAGTCGCTGTTTGAACCCTAATCAGCACCGTCCTCATACACCATCCAAATCCACACCACGCACCCATACAGCTCTTCATTTAAAGCAGCTTTGAAGTTTGTTGGAGTTTAGTTTTGCATGTTTCCTCCAGTGTGAGTCAGTCAATGAGCTGTTTCCAATAATACTTGGTCCTAAATTACTTTCCAAATGACTTTGGATTATTTGTCAGCTTTCTGCAGTCGAGTCTTAAAATGGTGCTAGTCTGACATTACTGACATCCCTCCCTGCATCTGCAGGCCCGGAGACAGACGAATACTCGGCTGTCCCGAGTGCCCAGTTCCCCTCCTGTCGTTCATCCCCAAAGGAACCAATTTAGGGAAAAATTAACAACAATCTAGGCTTAGCCAGCATCAACGCCCCTGTGTATGCTAAGGATGGGTGAATGGAGGTGGATGGATGGTTTGTGGTCCTTTGAGGCGTTCCCAGTTGACCTTATCGGTCGGCAAAACTCACACTAAATGTCTGCTTCCGGTGTGAGCCACACATTAATAACAGACTCCTAAACATTGACCGGAAGTTTAAAATCTCTCATCTCTGCTTAATTTGACCGAGAACCTTCACCGTCTCATCACACACACGAAAAGGAGATTGGGAGGACGAAAGGGGGGGGGGGGGGGGTGATAATTTGCTCTATAGCCGTGTAATCCCGCCCGATTTCATCTAATACCAGCGCTCCGACGCAACGGCGTGCGCGCACATCTCCAGATGTGATAATGGGCGCGCTGTGGAAAGAAAAAAATCCAACCCGCTCGCGTTATTGTAAAGCTTTGTGGGATAAAAAAAAAAAAAGGTGTGTGTGTGTGTGAAAAAAGGTGTGTGTGTGTGTGTGTATGCTCTCTATACGTGGGGATGTGCGGGGACTGGAGCCTGAAATTCCTCCGCAAAGAAAGAAAGAAGGACAGGAAGAAAAAAAGAATTACAGGATCTGGAGCTTTTTATCTGTGTTTTTTTTCTTATGGTTTGTTGTTGTGTTTGGTGTGTGGTTTCAGGAACGAACAGAACGAATAAGAGAAGCAGGTTTGCAGGTACTAACCGAGTTAACAATTAATGGAAATTAATGGAAAGGTTTGACTTCTCTAAATAATTCCGCACTTGTGTGTAAATTCAGGAAACAGCCGAGCGCGAATTGTTCGGGTGTGTGTGCTCGTGTTACTGGCAGGATGGAGATCGGATCCTTTCATGTACACAAGCGGGAGCGTTTTAGGCCGCATCCGCGTGTGGAACGTGTCCGGTGGAACCTTGTAAGTGTGTGTGAGGCCGGTAACAGGTTTACATCGCACGTTCTTACGCACAGGATTCTGGATAATTAAGATTGTTTTTTAAAAAAAAGCATCAAAGCGGGAGAGAGGAGGAGAGAAACGGATAAAAAGGAGCGTGGAAAAGGACGGAGGGGGTGTGTGTGGAGCTGATTTATCTCCGGAGCCCCCCCACATTCACACTAACGCACCCCACCCCACCCCCGGTCATTTCCATATATTGAAATGCGCCCCCAGTACCTCAATTTCCCCGGAGCTGTCGTGCGTGCAGAGGAAGGCGCGCATGTGACCACCGCCGATCTGACGCCCTGTACCCCCTCCCCCCGTCAAAGTGCTCCAGTGTCCGGTCACCCGGTGTGTGTCAGAGTGTGCGTACTGAGGTGTGCTCGGAGAATAAAAGTGCTGAGCGCGAAACTGTGAAGTTAAAAAAGGCGGCGTGTGGCCTACATACGGAGCAGCTAACATCCTGCTGTCTGCTCTTTATCTGCGCGCACGCACCTCACACACACACACATACACTTACTTTAAACACAGAGATGTAATAAAAGATTAAATATGGACCTCAGTGAGCTACACACACACACACACACACTCACTCTCTCTTGCTGCAGCATTAAACGTGCAGCCTGACTGATTTATGACGGAATCAGGCGACGCGCCGGCCATTTACATATCCCCCCCCCCGGCTCACTCCCCGAGTCCGAGCACCGCTGCGGGCTTTGATCAATGTCCCACCGTGACTTAGAGTGTATGTACGGAGCAGAGGAGGAGGAAGAGGAAGAGACATTCTTTGTTGCTGACAGATGGAGATGGGTGTAGACAGAGGTCAAGGTTGGCGTTCTCGGATCTGCGCGCGGGGGTAATGAACAACACAAAAACAAAACCTTCTTAAATAAGTGCGGGTGACAGAGGACGCTGATGGTCCGGCCTGTTTACAACCACGTTTAACGTCACATTCGTGCCCCACTGTGCGCGCAAACCTGAAGCCAAGAGTTTATCACACGGAGCCAATTTTCACCCCCCCGCCCCAAAACAAAAAGACGCTGATCAGGAAGTTAGAACAACCTGTCCACAGTGATCAGTCACGTGACAGATTCCCAGCTTGCTCCTGGATGTTTTCTCTCTCTCAGCTCCTCTCTCTCACTCAGGTGCACCTCCGCGTGTCACCTTCTACAGTTACAGGATCAGGTTTAGTGGAAGCGGTGGCCGCCTGTCGCCAGCACGAGCAACAGGCCACCCAGGATACCAGATGCCCCGGACCGAGAGCGAAACAACCCCACTCCACCCCAACTCCACCCAGCCCGGTTTATCCCAGTTTGAAACGGACCAAGTCATTTATCAAATGAGAGGCACCTTTAACCCGTGCTTAACGCTTTCAGAGAGGAAACATTCAGCACGGAGTTTGTTTTTTTTAACGCAGCTTTTGAATGATCAATGCACACCTCGGGGGGGGGGGGGAGTAAATTTCTAACAACAAATCGCTACAAACGTCACCCTAAAGCACAAACTAAACCCGGGAATCCACAATGAACGCCTAAGAAAACAAAACAAAACGCGCTCCGTGAAGACAGAAGGATGAAAGGTTTATGCCTCTCTCCGTCGTCACTGAATTCCTTTGCTTTTCACTGCCTGCCTACAATAGATAAATAACTAAATGTCACTTACTGTGATATTTTAATCCACGCAAACGTACATACACACACGGGTTACAGTTAAAATCTGACACGCTGGATTAAATAATCCACAAATCTCTTATTTACACTCACACAGAATAGCTCGTAACACGGATTATTATTATGATTATTTTATAATTATTATTATTGCAGTTTTAAACAATAACGCAGATGTTGTCGTTTACTGCTGCTCTCCTGTTTCGTATCAAACTCTGAGCAGTAAATCAAACCCGTCTGCTCCGCTCAGCTTTAAATCTGCCTCAACTTCACCACACGCTCGCAAACGGGATAATCACCCTATGTGGGATAATCGTCGTGCATGCGCCCCCGACACACACACACACACACACACACACACACATACACACACACACACACACACACACACACACACACACACACACGTGAACACTCTCGCCTCGCAACCGGTCGGTCTAATAAGCCACGCAGCGAGTTGCAACCTGCAGAAATTTTTCACTCACTGGTCACGCTGAACCTCCGCCTCCTCTTCTTTTTTTTCTCCCCACCCCCCACCCCCCTCTTCCTCCTCCTCCTTTCTGCCTTGCCTCCCTCCACCTCCACCACCCCCTCGGTATTAAGTGCGCGTCCTCTGCGGTCAGTGCGCGTATCTCCGGGTCTCCAGAAGCAGCCGCCGGATCCTCCTCTCTCCTCCCGCTCAGCAGCCGCTGGTGCTTCGCGAGCTTCTACCTTCTTTTCCCCGGGAGATCCTTTCCGTCTGCCTCTCTCCCCCTCCCGGTATACCGCAGCGATCTCATTCTCCGGTTCCTCCGCCCGGCCCCGCCGGTACTCTCTCCTCTGTGCGTCCTCCGAACAAACCGGCGGAGTCGCGTCTTTGCTGCCGTTCTATCACCAAACCCCCTTTATTACCAGAGTATTTACAAGCTCTCCCCCCTCCTCCTCCTCTTCTTTTTCTTCCTCCTCTTCCTCCTCCTTCTCCTCTTCTCCACCCTCCACCACCAGCAGCAGCAGCAAAACACCCTCCCCTGCGCACCGTAAGCAGCTCGAACCTAAGGCTCATCTCAAAGTTGTTACAGCGGGCACTAACTGTCCCGCCGGTGGCGAGAGGCTTCAGTTTGGATAGGGAGAAAGAAAGCAATGGGTTGACCCTGTAGTGCTCATCGTGTGTGGGCACATACTCCCCACACCCCCACTCAAAATACACGCTCATGTCTCTGTTAAAGTTCTGCACAGTGTGCGTGACGCTCGCGTGAATAACCCCGGCATGATCTTCAGGACACGAAGCAGTTTCTTAAAATCAATCAGTACTAAAAATCAAACCCTGTTTGTAAGTTGGAGTGAAGGCTTTGATTTCCTCTGACCTTGTTAAGTCAGACTGGTGTAAATGATCGCGCATCAGTGTGCTGTACAGTCTGCCTCACTCACTTAAACAGTCATAAAACAACGTTCGTGTAAATAATTTGTTAAACTTTTTAGGCTTTTGGAGTCTGACACTTTAACACTGTTCCAAAACACGAGTGTGTGTTTTATGATTATTGTGATTATTATTACTGCGGGAGGTCAGCAGTGATACAGCCCACTTTGCGCATGTGAAGCCACCCAGGTTATAGACGGTGCCTGTGCTTCTTTGGCTGCCCGACCAGTTTGTCCTGTTCACTGCAACCGGATAGCTGCTGTCTGTCATTTTAACACATGCATCTCTCTGTCTGATACCCCCCCCCCCCCCAAAAAAAAAAAAAAACCTTCCGAGCCTGCACTTTAAGGACACATGCTTGTCCGTGCGCATGCCGTCCACGGTCCAGATGAGCTTGTGTCCGTTCTTCTTCTTTTTCTTATTTTTGCGCGCTTTTCTCGAACAGAAGCCGCTACATGCGACAGACTTTTGCACACACACACGCGCGCGCTCTCTCTTCCTGTATATATGCAGCAGTATCATATCCGCCCCCTCCAGTGAGCTCCTGTCCGCGGTTTCCCTTGCCCTGTTTTGCGTCCACCTCTCTCTCTCTTTCTGCATATTGCTTTCATTAGACATCTCAGCCTCTCTTTCTCATTCTCGCTATCACACACACACACACACACACACACACACACACACACACACACACACACACACACACACACACTCCTCCCTCCCTCCCTCCCTCCAAGTGCCTCTTGTCCGGCCCCCCTGATCTCTGTGTCCATTGGCTTCCACCGGGTCTATTTCTCATGTCCAGCCCCCTCCCTCCGAGCTCTCTGTCTCTCCCTCCCTCTCTCTCTCTCTCTAATGACCGTCCATTGGTGTTGTTACTGCGCGTCCCGTCCGTCCCTCCTCCCACTCCCACTCCCACTCGGGTGCCTCGGCCCTGCCCATGTTTTTGTATGTCGGGTGTCTGTCCATCGCCTGACGTTCAAGTTCGCCGGGAACGTCACGTCCGTGCACTTGAACTTGCACGGCTCAGAGGGGGGTGGGGGGTGGAGGGGGGGTTGAGGGGAGGGGTGGCGTGTGTGTGGGGGGGGAGGGGGGGGGCTTTTGCCATTTTTTCCATCTCTCTCCCCTTCTCTCTCTCTCCATCCACCTCTATCTCACTCTCTCTCTTTTTTCTCTCTGCTCTCCTTTCTCAAAAAAGCCATGACGGCGATCCCGCGATCCATCTTCGCCTCCGCGCCATCTTTATATTATTTCTAATTTATTTTTATTTTTTTTCCTCCCCTTGCCCCTCCGCCTCCTCTTCTCGTGGATGTCAGAGGCGTTGGATGAAGATATTTTTTTTCCTGCCCCACCGGAGTCTCCTCTCTAACCCTGGCTCTCCCCGATGTGATCCGCGCTGAACGCCGCCGCCGCCGCCAGCCACCATGTCTCGCCGCAAGCAAGGCAAACCCCAGCACTTAAGCAAACGGGATTTTTCGCGTAAGTAAAAGATGAGAAAAACAAAATGTCATTTCTGGGTCCCTTTTCACTTCATTCAGCTACGATTTTTCGGGGGGGAGGGGGCGGGAGCGAAGCTGGAACTCCTGGACACCGGACGCACCGCTCGGACCCGCGGTCATCTGGACTTAAACAGCGTGGCGAGAAAGTGCGACACCTCCGTGCGTAAAAGCTGCTCGGAGATCTCTTCCCCCCTCCTCCTCAAAGCCTGTCACAGAGAAAAAGTTTTGCGTGTGTGGGTATAAACCCGCCGCAGCTTCTCGCTTCTGTGGGCTGTTAAATGCACTCGCTGTGGCTCCGGTGCCCCCGCGGTCGCTCCGGTCAGTGGAAGCGCGCAGGGCTGCCGGTAGCAGAGCGCGTCCTCTCCGCGGAGCTTCGTGGAGAACTCACCCCGGAATATCGCTGCCTGCTAGTTCTGCATGCTGCTTGTTCATCTGCTCGCTCTCACATCTCTTCTTTTTTGGGATTATTTTCAGAAAACCCCCCAAAACAAAAACAAAAAAACTTGGAGGTGGATTTTTGGATCGAGTGGAGGGGGGGGGACAAAAATCTCGTGTCTGACAGTCTCTGTATCAGCAACACGGACGACACAGATCGATATTTTTCTTATACTTAAAAAAAATCCTTGTGCCTCTCGTGTAAAAGCTGTTTATTGATGTTTAGTTTAGATGAGAGGCTTTCTTCCTGAAAGTGCAGATCCTCCTGCAGTTCAGAGTTAAAGACAAGAAACAGCAACAGGACGACAGCATAGCCAGCTCGGTCTTTTTGTTCGTCTTTTTTTTCTCTCCTTCCACAGAGATAAATGTGGACCAACTTAAAAAAATAGATTCCCAAGCTATACAGAGCTAAGGTAAGATATGAATGCCAGCCCGTTGGGTTTTTGGAGCTGCAGCGTGTGTGAGGGGGAAAAAACTGACAAAATTGTTTGAACTCCGTGGACACAATCTACTTTTACGCACGGCGTCCTTTTATCGCCGGATCTTTTAATTAATTTCACTTTATCAGAGTTATTTCAGCGTGATATTTTGAGAGAGAGCAGATGAGTGTGCTGAGAAACTGCAGGGCAATTGGCAAAGTGGCGTTTATCACCGCGCCATGTGCCGCACGGTGCGCCGCCTCGCAGCGTTTTCAGCGACGGAAAGTGCCCGCAAACACGAAAACGAGGGAATTTGGGCATCTTTACGCTTCGGTGTTTCGGTATGTTGACTGGCTGTAGCCCGTGTTAGGCTGTTGGAGTGAGACAGAGTGTGTGTTTCTGTATGAGTCTGTGTGTGTGTGTCCAGTTGGGTGACAGTCACAATGACCGCGTGCCGTCGCTAGGAGGCAGAGCGCGATCAGAAAATCCGGCTCTCGACTTGGACCTGATGAGTTTCACTGCCGCCCCTATCTGCACGGGCTACTATTTCGCGATCTCTTTAGAATAAAGGGAGAGTGTACAAGACATGGGGAAGGAAAGAGGGAGGGGGGGAGAAAACAAGAAAAGCAGGGAGACCCCCCCCCCACACACACACACACACACCACCTCCACCATACATCCCCATCTTGAATTCCTCTTCATCACCTCAAACCTACTTTCTTTTTTATTGTTCTTGTGCATCATTTATTTACACTCAGAATATACATCACCTCTGCAGACTTTTGACCCCTCTCCCCTCTACCCTTTAGCTCTCACTTGACACACACACGCTTATTTTATTTTTGCATAAATTTTGTTACTAAAGCAATTCAGATTTTTTGGCCTCAGAAAAAAAACCCAATCAACATCGTGTGGTCAGTTTTCAGTTTTAGCACCTGTGTTTTTAATATCGATTTTTTCCCCTTCTTCTTCTTTAATTTTTATTACATTTCAGTTTTTTATAGAACATCATTTTCATCGCAGCCCCAGTGCTTGCTTTTACACATACAGACCAGCCTGGATTTAAAACGTTAACAGTGGGGTTTTATTGTTTTGTTTATTTTTTCCGTGATGTTTCCTCCTCTAGAATAAACTACATTGTCAGTCATTTTCATGTTTTGCCAAGATGATATTAAAAAAAAAAAAAAAATTGTTCTGGGAGGCAGTCAGCCAGCAGTTTAAACATCTACTTTTACAGATCGATGAGAGAGGTGGAACTTTAACGGTGGACTTAGCTGAAATGATTTTCTAATTGATGAAACATTTATAACTTTATTTTTTACAGTCATTCCACCCCCTCCTTTAGGAAATGTGATAGCTTTGTTGTGCATGTTCCGACATGTGGATTTAGACACATAATCCTCCTCTCTGCTCCTCTCTGCCTGTTTATTTCATCTACCTGCACTGCTCTAAAAATAGACACACGGCTCTCATTTAAACACATTTTGTTGAATTTAGCGTTCATATGCTTTTTGAATCAAATCTTATTTAAGGTCTTTCGTCCCCCTCTCCTCATGCTCTGCTAAACACCCCAGACATCCCCTCTCAAGTTCAACTTTAGAGGTGAGGGGCTTATGCAGCTTCCATTAGATTTTGTTGTTATTGTTGTTTTATCCGGAGAATTTAATGCCCCCTTCTTCTTCTTCCTCCCTCCTCCTCCTGGGAGCTGTTGTGTAACTTGTGTGGCATTGTGTTGACCCAAGTTAAATCAAAGAGAAGTGTGACTGTGTGTGTGTGTGTGTGTGGGTGGGGTGGGGGGGTGTTGATGGGGCAGCGGCTGCGGTCTTGGTGGAATTTACCATGTTATCTTCATGTCCCAGTTTGCGCACAGATGTCGCGCAGGGTTGCGGCATTCTGATGATATTTCCTTGAGGGGATGTAGTCCACGTTTAGACCCCCCCCCACACACACACACATATTCCCACACACACGCAGGAGCTCTAACCTATCCCTGTTATCAGACAAAATCTGTACCAATCAGCCAGACAGTGAAAATTAAAATCTATTTTTTGATTCTCTGTGGTCTTAAGTTCATTAAAATGTGAAATTGGCGGCTGAGTAAAGAAGGTCAACACGCATCAGGCGGCTAGTGCAGAGTCACACTCTTCACCTTGGACTGGAAGATTTTCTTTAAAAGAGGGACGGTGAATTATGTTCTCCCGTTTCGCCTCCCTAATTCGGCCGACTGCGCCGCTCCTCTCCCTCCTGCTGCAGGACGAGTCTGGCCTCCACAAAAGGCTTCTTAAAAAAAAAAAAAGCAGCGAGGAGTTAATCCGGCCTCGGAGGGGTGAGGAATCGGGTTGAACGGCTCATTTTGGGGCGATTTTCCCGCTGTACAAGAGCCTGGTATCTAAGAACTATAAGTCAGCCACATGTAATCGAGGCCGAGGATTGAGGGAAGAGTTTTATTTCGCCCACACGCATACATGCACACACACGGGCACGCGTGCACACACACACACACACACACACACACACACACACACACACACACACACACACACACACAGATGATCGATTCCACATTTCTCCTATCCTTCCATGTTTGTCCA
>NW_024582557.1:1036177-1046958 GCF_018398535.1 Haplochromis burtoni | reverse complement strand
CACACACACACACACACACACACACACACACACACACACACGCACTCTCTTCGTGCAGCCTGCCCTCTCTTCCCTTTCCCCGGCACATATGTTGGACATGTTTGTGACAGTTTTCCCTTCTGCTGATTACAGGATCAAACCCTCTACAAACAAGGTTAGGCAAGTCAAACTCGTCCACATCTTTAGTTTTTTTTATTTTATTTTTCTTTCGGTGAATACTGTGTTTAAGCATCATTTTCTAAGCTCTCATTGGCTACCAAATTGTTATCTTGGAGCAATCTGATTGGAGCTTTGCAGCTTTTCAGGATAGAATTTCCCACCATTTATTGTTGTGATCCACACCGGCTCGCGTTGTAATCATTTTCCCTGTATTACATGCTTTTCTATCATTACAAGGCACATTTTCTCACCCCCCTTATTGTGCGTGCCGCATGCCGACCTTTTATTTAGCTTTGTGTCTCTCTAACTGTGATCCACACTGAGAGAGGTTTTGTGGATTCTTCCTTGTCATCAATTCTCACAAAAACAAAAAAACAACTGTATTAATAGGTTCGAATTACAGGAGAGAGAAAAAAGGAAAATATAAACATGTGGTTTTTGCTTTTCTGTTCTGAGTAAGCATCGCCTTCTAATTTCCCTCTTTCCTCCCACCCCTGTCTTCTTCTCTCCCTCTTCCCCTCTGACTCGCCAGCAGCTGAGCCCCTCTCCACGGCTGTTGTCTCGTCGGAGGAGCTGTCGGAGCGCTGCTCGGAGAACTCGGAGGAGAGTGGCAGCCTCAAAGGGCACCACCCGGGCTCGAACGTGGGCCGGCTGGCCCGGCTGGGTCATGACGCTCACCCGTCTCTGGAGCAGGACCTGCTGACCTGCGGCCAGTGCCAGGCCACTTTCCCCCTGGCGGACATCTTGCTCTTCATTGAGCACAAGAGGAAGCGATGCCACGGTCCGCCCTGCCTCACTGTGGGCAGGGGGCTGGACAAGCCCCCCTCACCCTCCCCTGGCTTGGCCCTCACTCCTTCGCCTGCAATGGGCTCCCTGCGCAGCCGGAGGCTGGAAGTGGGTGTCCAGGCCACACTGGCAGATGAAGATGATGACCGGTTCTCATCACCCCGGGGCATTTGCCCCAAACAGGAGCCCCTCCCAGGTAACCAGAGCTGCTTTCACACCAACTAACACACATCACCTCTTTCTGGATACAAGCACAGCCACCATGTGGCAAGATCATATCCCCAGAGGACCCCTCAGTATCAGCTTAAGTGTGAACAAACCATTCAGATCAGACAGAAGCCAGAAAGTGACCAAGACACAGTCAGAAATGTCACCCGTAGGTGTTCTAACGCGCTCACTGTCGAGATTATTTCCTCAGTGTTTTGGATGCGCTCACTGCTGCAGATGAGCGGATGTGTGTGCTTTCTGCAGCCTGAGCTCTTGCTTTCATTATTTCACATTTTATGTCCAAGGAAGCTTTTTTGTTTGTTTGGGGTTTTTTTTTTTTGAGACACACACACGTGACAGAAATCTGATTGGCTGTTAATGGTTAGAAGGGGGTGGAGCGTGTGAGGTGTTTGTGTGTATGTGTGTGTGTGTGTGTGTGTGTGTGGGGGGGGGGGCTTTGTGAGACAAACAACACAGGTGTGGCGAGGGTTCACCTGTGTTGACGCCCTGTGGTTTGATTTAGGGCGTCTTTCTCTTCTTTCTTTTCTTTTAAATTTTTTTTTACATGTGTGTGTTTTTATCAACAAAAAGCGTGTGTGTACCCCTTCTACAGTTCCCCTAAAATTCCAGTGTGTGTGTCTGTGTGTTATGGAATGTGAGTGTTTTCCCAGTTTGCCCAGCTTGGCCACAGTGACTGAATCCCACAGGCCAGTTGCAAAGAGCTAAGGGTGACCTTGACTTTGTGGTGCCACTGGTCAGCATTAGTTGTGTGTTTGTGTGTGACTTTGAGTCTGGGGAGTAGCTGCGGCCTCTTTTTGAGTTTGGGTGCAGAGAATCTGTGTGCATGAAATGTGTGTGTGCGTGTGTGTGTTTTTCCCTCTCATGTGGCCCTAGCAGATGTGTGCTGCTCTTGGTGTGGTTTTCACCCCCCTCTTTCCCACCGCCACATCTTACCCGACTAAATGCAGCCCAGCTCTCCATCAGCTTTCATTCTTCTTCTTCTCTGAGTTTACCTCCGTGCCAGACTTCATAGGTAAAACTGGCTATTTTTCCTCCACTTTAGCCGCTCCGCCTCTCTTCCTTTTCCCAGGAATCAAATGAGAGGCGAGCAGAGCGAGGGAGGGGGGGAGAAAAAAAAGTTTTGCTCATGGAGGGAAAGTCGTTTATTTAAAGCGTCTTAACGCCACTAATTATTTGTTGCGGCGCCATTTCTTTCTTTCTTTTTTTTCTCGTGCATTTTAATTAGCAGTAGTTTTTAGTGGCGGGCTGCCTGTACTAAATTAGCTGTTACAGAGAGAGAGAGAGATGACACGGAGCAGCGGAAACGCGTCCGCGTTGAAACGCAGCACACTTTGTCGCTTGAACGTAACTCGGGAATCCTAAATGTTGCAATTTGTTTTTTCCGCTTCAGCGTTTGAGGAAGCAAACGTGATCGAAACCACCAGCTCAAAATTTACAGTGGAGGCGAGGAAACGGGATGGGTTTGACCTTTGACCTTTGTCTCTACGGCTCTAGAAAGACTTTTTTTTCACTTTCTGTAGCGTCTGCATGTTTGATTGCACACTCCCCCCATACACACACTCCCACACACACTCAGACACTCACCAGTTAAACTGGGTTATTAGAGCGATTTACATCATAATACCGGCGTCTGGTGGCTTCAATAGCGTTGTGTGTGGGAACGTCTTGGTAGGAACAGCTGTACGCTCAGAAGGCAGCGTTATATATCTTGTCTGATGTCGATGTCGAGGTGGACGGGAGACCGGCCGAGCATTATTATTAAATGTTGGGAATTTTCGTCTGGAAAAGGAAAACCCCAGCCTTTAAACTGTCCGTCTGCTTTATTTACACCCTGTCCGCTCTCCTTTTCCCCCCTTCCCTTCTCTTCTTTTCTTTTCTCCTATCCGCTGGATCCACACCAGCACAAACCTCACATGCTGAATTTGCGCAACACATTCAGTCTGATAGCCGATAATCAAAGCCAGCGTTTCCCTCCTCCTCCTCCTCCTCCTCCTCTTTCTCTTATCCCTCCCATCCCGACCAAACCCATAGCTTTCATCGTAATTGACCTCAAACTGTCACGGTGGAGTAAATATGTGAAAGAAAAAGTAATAATCTGCTGGAATTTCAGCCGAGATTATTGCCATCCAAAAACAATGACACACACACACACACACAAGCAAAGCAAGGTGAGGGCTGCTGCTTCCTCCTTGCTGTGTATGAGGCCTCTGCTCCCACAGATAGGCCTTAAAACAGCAATGCAATTAATGCCATTAAAAAAATCTACACACTTGTAGACACATGCTTTGTCATTAATCTCAGTATGTTCAGTCTGACAGAATTTCTACTGGGGTTTAGTTTTTGCCTCATTATTACTCTGTTCATTTAAATCAGATAAAATAGGACCATACCTTCTTCATTTTTCCTTCCCTTCCCCCCTTTTTTTGTTGTTGTTGCTCCGTCTCCATCTGCTTTCTTTTAGAAACAACCAAATATTTTTCATCTCACATTGGAGGAATTATTTTACAGCACCCCCTCCTCCCTTTTTTTAATCGCGGCATACTTTTTCCTGCATGTATCTTCTCATGTATATAATGATGCTCCGACTGCTTGTTGTAAAATATGTCTGTGGTCAGAGAAGCACAGAGTGGCTGTGAGGCTCAGAGGAACACAAAGCGTCCGACTTGTGCCGGAACGCTGCTATTTACATATCAAACAGCCCCGACCGAGTAGAGCTGACACACACCTGTGTGCGTGTGTGTGTGTGTGTGTGTGTGAGAGAGAGAGTGAGGACTGTACAGGCAAAATGCCGATCGGTGATGCAAAAAAGCCAGCGTAAACGCACACACACACACACACACACACACACACACACACACACACACACACACACACACATTTAGTGCTCTCTCTCTCTCTCTTGCCCATTTATTCTATTAATCCCTGACTGAGATGAAAATTCTGATTATAATCCCTGAGGCATCCCTCATTCAGAAACAGCATCGCTAATGTCTCAAAAGAGTGGGGCTTCCGTGTGTGTGCGTGTGTGCGTGTGAATGGCTGCGTCTTCATCTTTGCTCCTTTTACTCAAATTGAAAAAAAAAGAGGCTTGAAAATTGAAATTTTAGCATCAATTCTTCGTGGATTACTTCGACGGCAAATGCATTTTTTTTCCCGCGCTGTCCTGATTTGTCAGTTGATTTCTCGTAATTAGCACAAAGGGCTGAAAACCAGTCCTAATATTTGTGTTAATGAGCTCAAATTGATACACGGCCAGTGCGGAGAATTGCTCGTCTTTACTGACCAGTGATTTCACTGAGAATTATTGGCTGATAAGCTGAATTAGCTTATCAATATTAGCTCATTAACCCAGATATTATCGCCGCTTGGACATGATGATAAATCGCTACATTTCTTGAGACAAATTTATCATTCCCATTTTTTTCCCTTCCTTCCTTCCTTCCAAAAAAAAAAGAAAAAAAGGCAAATGCAGCTCTTCATGCTAGTCAACCCACTGAGGAGCCATCCTGGCTCAAAGCCTCGTAACATGAGCATTGTTAGTCTATGATCTACTGATTAGCAATTAGCTTATCATCACCGGCTAATGCTGCCCACCTCAATACACATTAGTGCATTTTTAACACCCATTCATTGCCTGGCTTGGTGTCAGATCGCTCGCTCTCCATCTCACGTCTGTCCTCGTCCTCTCTTCTTTTTCTGTTTTGGCTCTGGCGTCTCTCTATCTTCTTCTTTCGTTCTCTCTTGATCTCGCTGCAACATTAGCAGTCAATGCAAATCCAAGACAGCCAATTGATACTGAATCAATTACAGTACGTTCGGTGTATGTGTGTGCGTGTGCGGCCATGTGTGTTGTGCTGTGGCGCATCCCAGCGAGCCTACAAAGAGATTTCACACGCTGGCTGCCATCACTAATCTATTGTTGCTGCCCCCTCCCTCTGTTTATGTCCATCTTTCTTTCATTCTTTCCCTTCACTGCGTTTTGTTTAGCGGCCTCGAGTGCAGCGTTTGAACAGTGGGAATGTGGCTTTTGTCTTGAAGGAAGCCTGCCGAACGTAAACGCTGCCGGTGTGTGCGAGGAAACATCAGCAGCAGGGTAGAGCATGCTGCACACTGAGATGAGTGGGAAAAGTTCATAATCCTTCAGAGAGGCCTTAATGTTTTCTATTTGACGCTCACAAAAAAAATTCATGATTAAGTAACTGAAGCTCTGCATATGGACAACAGCAAAGGAAAAAAAAAGCCTTTTGGTGCTGAGTGTTAAAGAGTAGCAATAAAACAAAGACAAGCCTGTTGATTCGCCCTTTATCCTGTTTTATAATGCTCATAGTTTTTTTTACATAAGTCACAGCGCTGAACAAAAACGTAGCCTGCATTTTCATTTAGAGAGCCACTCTAGTTATCTTGAACTTCTGCAAAGCTGGATGGTGACACAGCAAAAGCGCGATGTGTCCTGACGTTTGTAACCCTCGCTGCCTCTACGTCATGCACATTATATGTAGTGGAGAGTTCCAAGATGGTAGTAGTAGAACTTTTTTTAAAGGTTTATTTTGGGCAAACCTTCCAAGCAGTCTTTATCAGATCTGACTGCTGATTGTACACGTGCAGTTTGTGAGTCCTTCAGACGACTGAAATGACAGTAAATCTACGTAATCCTAGAAAAGAGGGGGGGCCCTTGCAGCGAGAGTTGCTTCTAGAAGACTTTCCCCTCATCCTTCAAACCCGGTTGCTGCGGTTTGTGAGGCTGACTCGTGAGGTAACCCTGATGACATCACAGAAACATCAGCCGGGTTACTTGTGACTCCCCTAGGGGACATTAAACAGCTGATTTCTTGACTGAAGTAGGACTAACAAAGGAAAGTAAAGTGACATTCCAGCAAAGACTCTTTGAAACACTGGACGCATATTAGGCTGACCTCGGCTGCTGTGACCTTTGATCTGTTGAGCTTCTTTGTCACCGTCAGATTCACTTTGTTATAGTGCTTCTTAGAAGATGGCAGCGTTTCAATGAAATGCAAAGCAGATGTATTATTGTTGCAAAGGCGTGCTGGCTTCTACTATTTATGCAAAACATTTTGCAAAAGTAGCTGGAGCCTTTTCCTCCGAATCATCGCCCGGTTGGGCAGGAAGCGTCTGTTTCAATTTGCACATGTTACACTGTTTACATTTACGGTGGTTTTGGAGTAAGTAGACGAGTAGAGAGCGTGTGCACATGTGCTGAGACACGGATCATGGCATAATCAATGTAGAATAAAAAGTGCTCATTATATTAATAACAAATAGATTAAAATCACACAATAGAATCCTTAATGTGGCGTTCTTTCTTTCATACTTTTGTCAGGTGCTTGTTCACAGGGGACTGTCGAATCATTGGGAATCTCGCTCTGATGTTGCCTAGTTTTTACTTTAATTAACCTCTTCACATCCGCCAGGTGAACCACTTGTTTAGGGTCAGGGATAAAATGCATCTCAGCTTCATGCAAAACAGGTATTTCATGCTACTTCTCTTGTACGATTTCCTTTTGAGTATGTCTGATATTATATAAAAGGCTAGATGTGAACCTGAACCTAGGCCTGAACAGGTTGCTGGTGACCTCGTGAATGTTAGGGGGGTAGAAAGTGCCTGCTGTCGTGAATTGAATTGACTTGAATTAATCAGAAGAAGAGCATGAGCTGTCTATGAAGTGGGAAATTACATAAGGTGCAATGGGAAGATCAAAACATGGAAGCCTCTTTTTGTTTTGTTTATTTTTTACAGTGCAAATCAGCTTTGTCAGCTCTGTGGGAAATGATTTAAAATGGATACAAGAGCCGTTTTTTATTTACAGCATTGTCTGCTGAGTCTTCCTGGGACAAAAAACCCTGCTTCCACAGGAAGTGATGAGTTTTATATGTGCAGTGGGTTTGGACTAAATATAAAAAGAACAGGGCATGGACAGCAATCACCACCGCCACCAAGAGACAACAACAACATCAAAGGGTGAAAAAAAGAAGAAAAATCAGAGGGAAAGACGTCACGCTGCCCACACACTTTGACTGACAGCTGATCCCTGGGAAGTGCGGCGCAGACACTCTGCCACAGCGACGTCGGCCAAACACAGCGACAGATCAGTTGAAACAAAAAGACCCCCGTCCCCCACCACCTCCAGATGATCATGGCCGGCAAAACCCCGTTCCAAAACAATGACAGCGGCAAGCGCGATGAGAAAAGAAAAAGCAGTTTGCTGTATTTACAGCGGTGACAGCGTGTCCGCGACGTCCGTGACGTCAAAGCCCACTACTGTACGCGCTCTGTGATGGAGGATTGTTTATTGATCTGGCTCTTTGTGTTTATGCGAATGATTCGACATCCATGCTGCATTTACTTCTTCGTGGTGAGAGGGAAAGCTGCTGTTTTTGGCTCACTCGCTGCTCGCTCTGTGTGTGTGTGTGTTTATTCCACACGCACTCGGCTCGGTCTGCTCGGGGGGTGCACATGTAACGCAGCTCTCTTATTATGTTGAAGCCAGTTGAAGGGCTGTTCATAAAACTGTTTATACACTACAAAGCTTATTTATATAGGCCACTGGATTACAGCCTGGCTCTAAACACCACACACACAGATACACGTACACACGCATGCATATATTCACATGTACATGCAGATGTACCTGTCATTACAACAGGCCTGCATGACTGTGGCACAAGTGTGTGTGTGTGTGTGTGTGAACTGGCAGTGTGGATGCAGGACATCCCTTTGTGAAGTGTGCCAGAGCTGACAATGCATGTGTGTGTGTGTGTGTGTGTGTGTGCATATGTGTGGAGGAGCCTGGCTCCTCGCTCTGGTTTTATGTTCCCCGCTTGGCTGAACTGCTACTACAACTGCAGCAGAGGGCCGTGCACACACACCACACACCCTATGACTGTGTGTTTACTGTACATGCACAGCTCTGTATGAGTGGGTCTAATCTTTTATTTTGGCATTACGTGCATCAGTCTGTTTCTTTCTGTCGTTCCCGCCACCTTTTCCCCTCCACTTTCTGTCCTTCGTCAGCAAATTGAAAGCATTTCGTAGTGCCAAATAAAGTCCTCTTCAAAGTAGGATAACGCATGTCGTTCCATTTTTTGTTTAACACGTTCGACTCTCGGCAACAGAGTAGACAACCTTAAACTGCCTGACTCCTGCAGTCTAAAATCACCAGAAATACAAGAAGCCCGAAACGCTCCCTCATCCACTTCCAGCAGGTATGAGCCTCGCTCTTTTAGTTTGCAAAGCCAGTATCATAGTAACCAGACATGCTAATCAGCATTTTCAGCTGCAAATGTGAATTCTTGTAGGCAAAAATAATGTGAGAGATGTGGGTTTTTTTTTGCTAATTTCTAACATTTTACAAACCAAACAGCTATTTTATTGATGAACAATTAATAAAAGATAATAAAAACTTACTCCTAAAATGCTTTGTCACAAATTCTACAACAGATTTTACTCTTTATCCACGAATGGCAAAATTCTGGAAAAATTATATTGTTATCAGGTTTGATGATGCTAACAAGTAGCAGAACTGTGTATCATCTTTTCTTCTTCTTCTTTTTCCAGAACCACTGAGTTGTTAAAAACCAAACGGCATATTGTTACGCTCAACAGTTCCAGTAGTTGCTGTCCTCAACTAAATGGTATCGTGGCATATAGTCGGATTTTGGCTACGTTTCTGAATCCTTTACATTACGTAATAGTTCTGTATGAGACAGCGTTGTTGGATCATAATCCAGGAAAACACCTGATCCCACGGTTTCTGGCAGTATTTGCTCTTTTAATATTGATTATTTGAAAGAAGAAAAACATGACTGTTGGTGTGGAATTACAAAAAAAGAATTGTAATACATTTCAGATGCATTTGGTATCGTTTAAAAACCTTTAATTGAATATTTCCATTCATGAGTTAAAAAAACCATCACATTGCCACAGAAAATTATTTTCATGTGATATGTCAGGTAACAAACAAACCTGTAATTTTTCTTGTTCCATCTTGAGATGCTGAGGAACACGCCGCTTAATAATACTTTAAAATAAATCACACACATAAACGCACAAACAGCACATATGGGGAACTCCCCCATCACTGTCACCAACACACCCAGGACCAGCAGCGGCGGCGGCGGCGGCGGCGGCACTGACTTTTCCTGATAATTTGCGGAGGCTCATTTGAATTTTAAGCACTACTTTAATCTTCAAAGCTCAAATGGCTTTATGAATATGCATGCAGTGGGCAGACTTTAGTTCATTACCTAGTTGTAAATTCTAATGACCATTAGGTCCTCACAGTAATTGCCAATTGTTTTGCATTTTTGATTGGCCTATTACCATGCACATTCGTGGCGCACATCAGCCACGCTTGTCAGAGCTGGCATGTCAAGGGGTGTTTGTGTGTGTGTATGTTCTCATTTGTGCCTTGCTTTCGAGATATGTGGGTGTGTGTTTGTGTGAGCTGGGTGTGTTTGTTAGGCTGATATAAATGAAAGTAACATTTTTTTTTATTGTGTGAAGATTGAGAGGCGAGCCAGAGATTGGACATATTTAATTTACATGATGTCTCGTCTGTTCCCTCATTACACTGCTCGTCTCACACACACACACACACACACACACACACACACACACACACACACACACACACACACACACACACACACACACACACACACACAAATTTACAAAGCACACCCAATGCAAACCATCTGGCTCGCTCCTGTACGTGTCGGTCCTGACATGGTAAAATGATTTCTCAATGCTCATCTCTCTTTCGCTCTCTCGTTCTGTCAGCCTATTCATTTTTAGCGCCCTCCCCTTCTTACTGCTTTCTGTTTCTCCTTGAACAAACAGATGTCAGATACCTCTCTTTTCTCTCTCTCCTCGTCCCTCCCCAGCTCCATCTAAGGCTGCCATTTTGGAGACAGCGATTCGTCTTGCTAAGTGAGTTTCTCTGTAAACATCGGTGAAAACTCTTTAAAAAAAAAAAGAGACGGAAAGAAAATGAATTCCATTGTTCTGCACTCAGCAGAAAAACGTGCACACACAAAATGCAAGCACCTGTACGCACGCCTTCAAAAAGAAACTCATTCTGAAAAAGGTTCCTGTGAGAGGAAGACAAAAGGGGGGGAAAGTCGATGAAATAAAGCCATTTTTTTAAAATCAAATAACGAGGCTGGACAATTAAGAAAGTGAGAACAGCAACCAAGAAGAACTAACGCGAGGGCGCTAAGCTTCATGTTTTCTTCTCCGCTTCCCTTTGTTGCTTTTCCTCCTCTCATCTTTTTAGCCTCTCTCAGCCTCACACACAAACACACCTCGTTTTCCTCATGTCTTCCCAGTTTGTGTACAAGCGCTGTGAGGGAGATATGTGAACCTACATAGCGATGAAAAGGAATTCTTAATTGCCCAGAAATGAGCAATGTTACAAACGGTGGTGTAATGGACGCAGTCGAGTGGAAGGTGTGTGTTTGTGTGTGTGTTTCGAGGGGTTGTCTCTGGTAGGACTCACGAGGCCTGTTTCCTGAGGTCTCTTTTAGCCCCGTTGCAAATACACACACACACACACACACACACACACACACACACACACACACACACACAC
>NW_024582557.1:1035069-1036148 GCF_018398535.1 Haplochromis burtoni | reverse complement strand
ATATATACCTCTGGCTGCTGTTACTCACTTCAAAGTTGTTAATATTCAGCTGGGAAACTGTATCCAGAACACAGCTAAATTATTAAGCGTATGAACTTTTTAGGCAGTAAGATGAACTGATGGGCCACATCTATGAGATCCTCCTCTTCTTCATGTGTGTGTGTGTGTATACATGCCCTCTCCTTCTGCCCGATGCTTGGTCTTTGGCCAAGGGCATGCATAATTGATCCTGTGCCCGCTATCATTTTCTTGATGTAATTGCCCCAGCAAGATATGATGAAATCTAATGGATAATTTATCCCCCCCAAAAAACAGATAAAGAACCATTAAAATCTAGTTCTTAGACTTTTTTTTGTCTCGGTGTGCGCGGGTGTTTAGCAGTACACTTGTTTGCTGTGTGTGTGTGTGTGTGTGTGTGTGTGTGTGGTCAGTGTGGAAACAGTGACTGCTTTCCAAACACTTTTCAGTGCAGTGGCAGTCATTATTGTCCAGATGTTTAATAAAACTGTTTAAGAACACAAAGTTTTAAGGTAAAGAAGAACAAAAAGTAACTCGTTTCTTTTTTTCTCCTGTGAAGGTGGGAACGTTTTTGAAATCATAAAAATCTTCGAGAGTCCTTAAGATTTCCCAGCCTGCAGCAGAATCACACAATCATTTAACTTCCGCTATGATGACAAAATTGCCCTCCAAATTACATCGGACGTCACATCAGCTGCACTTAACACTTGCTAATGCTCACCTCCGCCAAATAAAAATAAAGTGGGCTTAAAAATGAAGACGTCTTTCTAAATGTAAAAAAAAAAATGAAGAGGTGTGAAAGTAGTTCCTTGAGCTCCTGCCCCTGCAAAAAATCCATGTGTTTTAAACGTTTTCACCTGCTTTTGATGAACTACTCTCCCTGCTTTTCACTTTCTTTGTCAGTCTTCACCCTTTTTTCTTCACTTTTTCTTCTCCCGTGCTGCAGTTTTCCACAGGAATACAGATGTGTTTCAACACGCTCAGGACTGTAGCTGACACTGCTGATCTCTCTCTCTCACTCACACACACACACACACACACACACACACACACACACACAC
>NW_024582557.1:1031599-1034297 GCF_018398535.1 Haplochromis burtoni | reverse complement strand
CACACACACACACACACACACACACACACACACACACACACACACACACACACACACACACACACACACACACACACACACACATGCGTGTGCGCTCATAATTCAGCAGGACTAGTTCAGACCGGTTTGCTGGCATGGAAACCGTGCCATGCAGGGTTAAAGAAGGAAAGCAGAAAAGTGAACAATAAAAAAAATAAAAAAATAAAAACAACAACAACAAAAAAGTTCAAATAGGCAGAGAAATTTACAGCAGAATTTCCACTAATGCCCCTGACCTGCCGAGCCCTTCACTTCAAGAGACAGAAAGACTGAAAACAAGGAAAACCGCACATAGAGTTAGACAGATGGGACAGATGCAGGCAAGGCAAAGGGAAAGCAGGAGGAAGTAAAATATACAGTTTTAACCTCCGTGGAACTGTTGCTTGTGTAACTGAGCGCGAGTTGACAGTGCAGGAGCACGCAGATATTTACAGCAACAGCCGGGGTCAGGAGGATCAGCAGGAAGGAGGGAGGGTTACGCACTGTGTGTGAATTCACACTGCTGCTGCTGCTGCCCAGCAGGTTCAGTGGGTTTGATGCCTTGCTTAAGGGCACGTTCACGTCAGTTGGCTGTCTGGTTGCAATATAGGAAGTAAGAGGAGAGCTTTTAGCTGTAACTGTCATGGGGGTTGTTGTTTGTTTTAAGATGCATTTACTTTATCCTGTGCTTCTTTACTTCTTCTTACTGTATTGCTCTGGGAATATTTGCAGCACTCTTGTTTTTTTGGGATCAGGTGACAGGTGTTTGATACTGTCGATTTTTCTTCTAAAAATGGCTGCGTTAGGAATGTTGACTCTTCTAGACTCTGCCCTCTACTTGGATGTGCTTTGCTGTATTTTTCTGCCAGTATAATAAAGTACGGCATGTTCACCTCAACCCATCACTAACAAGGATCAGAGGTGACGGGAGTAGCTGAGTTGCGTTACTGTAAAATGGTTGTTGACATAAAGAAAAGAAGCTTTTTATAGTCAGCAGGTCAAGCACGTGTATGCTCACACCACTGCAGTTTAAAAAAAATGGAAGTTCCTCATAAAGCGTTATTAAAAAGAGAACTTAATATCTTATATCATTTGCTCCTCTTTCACACATCCAAAGAATTCTGCAAGGCTGTTTGTATGTTTAAAGGCAATTTGCCTTTGCTGCATGTTCGGCTGGAGAAACATGGTTGATACACGACAGCTACGATATGTAGGAGCGTGCAGGAACTCAACCTCACATAGTTGTGTAGAAAGATGCCGTGCTCTGGTGAAATGCTTGCTGTAAATATGTACGTCTGGAGAGACACAAATCATTGGTCCTCATGAGAGTTTTAAAAGCCATGACCAAGAAATCTTTATGATTTTTATTTTGTATAGATATGGAGTCATGTTTCTGACAGGGCTGTCACATGATTGTGTCATTTATCATTGGTTGGTGGAGCTATACTGTGTGTATGATTTCATGTCCGACATATGATAGGCCAGGTGGTATGTGGAATCTCTGTGTGCTCTTACCTTCAGTGCAGCTGTAAACTGGACCCCATGACTTTACACATATACTGAAATACATGCTGAGAATGCTGCAGCGTCTTTTACAGCAAGCTGTCCTGCAGGCACACTATACATTATTTCTTGACCTTAAAAACTAGACTAACTTAAACTAGACTAGACTTTACTAACTAACCAAGGAGCAGTTTGTTGAGGCTTTCTGAGCTCTTTATTGGGTGAACCAAAACCTAAAACCCCAGTTAGAGATAACAGAAAACACAACAGTGCTTATCAACTTTCTCTGTTAAGATTTCTGTTTTAGACTGAAACAGAAAGCCTGACCATGTTACAGAGCTTGAAGCATCACTGGGCCTTTTTACATAACAGGGAGCAGGTCATGTGTCTCTTCTTCCACACAAAATGATCCCTATGAGAGTCACCTGCTCCAATCAGGGAACTTATTAGATGGTAATGATGAAATGGTGATTAAAAATATATAAAGGACATTAAAAAAGTGAACAGTAACCGTTTCAGATAAGAGATTAGTGTTGCAGAAAATTGTTAACCTGGTGAATTGCGATGCAAAGTTTCCACATTCTGCTCCTGACCATGTGTTCACCTTTGATTTTGTCAGGTAAAAAGAGCGCCACTTTCATGACACAGAAACTCTGACTTTAAGGTTGACATAGTTCGCTAAGCCATTAATCTCATTTGTAGTACACCCCTCAGGTGTCTCCACATCTTAGCTTGTACACATTAAACGCATTAGCATCCTCTGTTGGCAAACACTGCCAAGAGAGGAAGTGCCCAGCTATGAAAAGCCGCTTTGTTTCTTTGGTTCTCAAGAGTTGTTGCAGAAGTCTGTTCTTATGAGCATTTAATTTGTTGCCTTTTTGAATTGGTGGCTGAGCTGCAGTCACAGTACCCCCACCTCTATACACCTCCCTGCCAATGATGCACATTGGAATTTTCAGCTTTAATCCATCACAAGTAAATTCTTTCTCACAAAAAAGGACACTTCTTAAATCCTTCCAATTATACCCTTAAATGCTATTTTGACAAAAACACCTGAGTGGGGCTTTCTCATGGGGTTTTTATATCGCCGTGTTGGAAGTGTGGCTAAGATCAGTGACCACTGCTGCAAATCCAGAATAAGCAGGCCATCGTGCCCACACACACACACACACACACA
>NW_024582557.1:1014951-1031579 GCF_018398535.1 Haplochromis burtoni | reverse complement strand
CACACACACACACACACACACACACACACACACACACACACACACCCTCAGGCTTGGAAGTGGTGTTACTCACTGGTCCTACCTTTGGCTATATCACTCCTCAGCCCCCCTCCCTCCTGCAGGCTGTTTATGGCAGCTTTTGCTGCATTAGAAATGAGAGCTGTTTGGCTTGGAGCTACCATATCGGCCACCTTCTTTTCTCCCTGTGCTCTAATCTTATGTAAACACAGAAATCAGCTCCAAGCTTACTCTGGCAGATGCAGGCCAGCAGTGATGTCCCACTGTGATATATCCCTCTAAAGCCTGGATTAAAAGTTTGGAGGCAGGGAGCATTTAAGGGAGGAAAGTTTATATAGGAGTTATTTTTCTTCTGGGTGGGATGCTATCATCTCTTTATTTATGCATGACTAAACAAAAGGAAAGACGGAACTAAGGTCAGAAGTCAGTTGGATTGTATTCTGACTTCCAAAGAGAAGGAAGCAGTAATTGTTCAAGAGAAATAAAATCTTGCTCTTTACACGTTACAAAGCAAATTAGAAAGCCAAAACTTCTATTTTACTAATAGGAGGGTGGTGGGACTAGGCTTTTAAGTGTCTGGCCTGCCAGGAGATATGGAAGTGAAGGAGGGGGACAAGCGCTCCCAAAAGAGGGACAAAGATAAAGCGGAAGGAGATGGAAAGAAAAAGATATCAACACCACGCTGCAAGAAACATGTTGTAGTGTGACCCGTGTCCAGCTCTGTGAATGCATAAAAGCATCTGTCTTCAAAGATGCATTTTAGGTACGTGCATGCGCATGGATGTGTGTTTGTGTGCGTCGGCGCCTGTCTGTGTGTATCTGTGTCCGTGAATGATCTATGGTTTGTGTTTACCGTGCCATATTTCGGCCCGGCCTGCCATCAGTGGCGTATGAATGATAAATTGCAGATGTCCATCGGATTCACCCGAGCACCTGTGGTCCTTCTCTCCCCCGGCCGCATGGCAGGAAAGCAGAAATAATAAATAAATAAGCAAAGTGAGAGATAAACAAAAAGGCCTTTCAGGGATGCAGAGGTTTTTTTTTGTCTCCAGGGCTTGTTCAGGATACAACCTTATTTTTTTTATGTATAAACAGAAAATGAAATAAGTTTCTTTTCTTTAACCACCTTCCTGTTGTCCACTTTTGACCCAAGTTGAGTCTCTGCTTTTGTGAGTCTGCACAGATAAGACAAACCCAGCAGTCAGGGAAGATTTTTGTTGGCAGCCTTGTTTTGAGAGGCCTTTCACCATTGACATGAAAGTCCAGCTAATTTCACGATGCAGTGAAGGAGAATTTACAGCGCTGGTTCATCCGATTGTTTTCTGTATTTATGATGTTCTCTCTGTCTTCCTTCTCTCTCCCCAACCGGTTGCAGCAGATGGCCCCGCCCCTCCCTGAGCCTGGTTCTGCCAGTTTCTTCCTTTTAAAAGGGAGTTTTTCTTTCCCACTATCACCAAAGTGCTTGCTCATAGGGGGTCATATGATTGTTGGGTTTTTCTCTCTATGTACTATTGCAGGGTCTACCGTACAATATAAAGTGCCTCGAGGTGACTGTTGTTGTGGTTTTTGCGCTGTATAAATAAAATTGAATTGAATTGGCATATGAAGTTAAAATGAAATACTTAATGTTTCATCTGACTTTATACCAACCTAGAACGGAAAAGCAGCATTTCTTCATGTTTGAGAAGCTAGACCCAACATGCTTTTTGGACATTTTCATTTGTTGCACGTTGCTTTTGTGCTCAAACATCCATCTATTACTTGACTAATAATTTTAGCTCAATGCTATAAAAGCAGATTTATTTCCAGTGACCCTGAGAGATCAAACGAATTGCAACTTAAGAAAATACCAGCAAAAAGAAAAACGCTGCAAAAGCACGCAAAGAGCAACAGAAGTAGAATAAAATGTTTATATGAAGGCTCAGCAAAGATTAGAGGAGTGAATTAAGTGTAGCGGTAAGCAGACAGAGTTGTTAATGGAGGTTAAGAGAGCGTGGTTTCTTGATATATAAGAGCTGATTTGGACGGGAAAGCGGTGCACATGGTAGAGCGGTGAGGAGTGTGTGCAGGGTTTTTTTGTGTGCTGTTTTTGGGTCGCACTCTAATTAATTTGTGATAGAGTCTGCTTCATCATCCAGGACGTCCAACCCGGCTTTCCTCCCTAAAACTGCAGTGTGTCAGATCTTTGCTCACACTTTTTCCCACCTGCTTCTCCTGCTCCACCACTGTGAGACATCTGCTGCTTGAGTGTGTTTTTTGGCGTTAACATGTGTACTTATTAAAGTGCAGTGTAGAGTAGTCTGATGTGCTTTGTTTCCACCTGTTTAAGTCTCTGATGTTGCACACGACTGCGCTGTGTTTTTGCCCCTGAAAGGCTCGAGAAGCATCGCGAGCCGTCCTCTTCCCTCTCCACTTTCTCCTTTGCTTCTTCCTCCAGCAGTCTTCCTCTAAGAAGTTGCTCGCCCCACTCGCCCTCACTCGGCCTCACTCTCTCCCCCTGCTGTGTTTGTGTTTTCTCGGCCTGCTTGTCTCAGTAACAGTAAATACCCTTGCTACCTGACACAGATCCACCTTTCTACTTGACCGCGCACACAGAGAAGGGCAGCTGTGTGCGCGTGTGTCAGTGAAAAAGTGTATTCTCCAGTGACCCTCTGCCCTCTAGTGAACGGGGACTGAGTTAACACACATTAAAATTACACACCGCACACCTCACCCCTGGCCAATGCGCCGGCACCCCCCCCCCCCCCCCGCCCCCCCCCCCCCCCCCCCCAAGCAGCCCCCCTGATAAAACATAGACTTGACACTGTGTCCAAACTGCCCTCTTTGCAGGTGAGGAGAACCTCCTGGGGAACGTGTGTGTGTGTGTGTGTGTTGGTGTGTGTGTGTGTGTGTGTGTGTGTGTGTGTGTGTGTGTGTGTGAGAAGCTGTTAGTTTCGGTGTGACCTAAATGTGGAGGACAATAGCCTGGAGGCTATGTGTGTGTTTGAGTGAACATACCGTGCAGTATGTGTTGTCTTTTTTGTTGCCTCTGTGTGTTTCTGTGTTCCTGTTTCTTTTTTCTTTTTTCTGCTTTCTTCTCCATCTGCCTTCTCACTTTCTGAAGTCGATGATGCAACTATGTCAGATATTGGTTTTAATAAAATAGACAGTGTTGGCGAGTCAGTCAGTCAAGCCCGCTGTGCTCGAATCAGTACACAGTGGGCCTGTGAAAATAAACATGGTTTGTGGGGCTTCCTGTTAATTCCAGAATTTCATCTAAAATCCTTCTCCTCACATACAAGGTCTTGAACGATCAGGCCCCATCTTATCTTAAAGACACGTCCCAGACTGCTGGCTCACTTACATAAGGTATTTAAAAGTACAATGGGAGACTTTCAGGCCCCTTCTCTATGGAACAAGCTCCCAGTTTGGATTCAGAGACAGACCCGCACTACTTTCAAGATGAGACTTAGAACTTTCCTTTTTTAAAAGCTTGTAATTAGGGTTGGATCAGGTGACCCTGGAGCTCTCCACGATGCACTGAGTGTTTCTTCTTCTCTGAGCCTGGTTCTGCTGGAGGTTTCTTCCTTTTAACAGGGAGTTTTTCCTTCCCACTATCGCCAAACACTTGCTCATGGGGAGGAGGGTCATCTGATTGTTGGGGCTTCTTTCTAATACTGTTGGATTTAATCTTACAATATAAAGTGCCTATTCACAAAACTAAAAATACTTTCTCATTTGTCTCTCATGGCGTAGCACCTGCAAACACTCTATTTTTATGTTTTCTGGTATGAAATGCCCTTCGAGCATGTGGAAATTACACCAAATAATAGTGTGGGCACAAATCTTTAGCCAGCAGCTGCTTTAATATAGCCGTTTCTTAGCAGGCATCTTCAGGAAGCCTTGTTCACGCATTATTTTTGTCCTCAAATATGAATTTGCAGTTTATTAGTACAAGCCTGTCACAGTGTGTAACAATGGTCCCCCTGCCATCCAAACATGAGCCTCTTCTTCATATAGTAGCACAGGGCAGCTCGCTGCTGTTGGTCAGGACAGAATACTATCAAGCTGAGGCTATGCATTCAATTCCTGCTTGAGCGAGTGATTACTCTGCAGGGTCTCCTCAACATCACTTCACTCATCCCCCGCTTTCACATACTCTTATGTCATAGGGTGTTATATCTGGAAATTAGAAAAGGGCTGTGACACTTGTAATTGTCTACTAGATATGGTTTTTCATTGGTTCATTGTTATCATTAATCTCATTCATATGCATGTGGAAAATTATGTAGCTATACAGTGAGTTCCCAAGTAGTTAAAAAAAGGAAAAGATTTTGCATACAGCCCCCAAACAGCGTCTTAATCCCTCGTCGTCATTGAAAATAGATCTGTGATACGCTCCACATGCACAGACTTACTTTACATAAACACCAAATTAAGTTAGTTTCACTCTCAGCTCCTCACACACGCTTGCTGTCTCGCGCTCGCCCACACTCCCGTCGTTTCTCTGTCTCCTTCACTCTCTCTCTTTCCCGTGCTCATTTTCAGTCCAAGATCACTTCAATTAAATCCCCCGAGTAAAAAGCGACCGGGCGCCACTGGCGATATTGGTTATGAAATTTTGAATTTCGGAGTATTAAAATCAAATTCAGATCCTCAACATGTTAAACAATCATCATCTGGACTGCCACAAGCTGACGCTCACTCATTTTGAGGTGGAAAATCGGCACTGCCGGCCAAATCTTTTCCATAATAGATGCCTAGAAGTGTAATTTTGTGGCCCGAGCTTCTGTAAAATCCCAGAATTCCTGTTTCGTTTGCAGCCCTCTGTGATGATGGTGATGTTTCAAATGGAGATATTGACCTTTTAGGAATATTTACCATGTAATGCAATTATACTACTAATGGATTTGGCCCACTGATCTTTTTATGCACTGTGTCAGCGGGCCAGTAAAACATTGCTGGCTTTATTACAACACACACACGTACACACACACACACACGCCATGCAGACCAGTCAGGCCCTGTGCTCATTTGCGTGTGTATGTTCAACATCTATAATCCTCTCTCCCTTGTGCAATCGCACACGGGCTCAAGCGCACATGCATGCGTGCGCACACAGTCACAGACACACACATGCACACCAGACCCCGCGCGAGTGTGTGTCTGCCAAGTCGAACGGCAGGCTGCCAGCAGAAAAGGGGGCTGTGATTGGGGTGAAGGCTCATCTGGTGGGGTTAGCCAGCTATAGCCACACACACACAGACACACACAAACACACACTGACAGACATACTGACCCAATGCCCAATTAAATTAACAGACTTTATTAGCTCAACACGGCCCCCCAACCGCTGGCCGTCGGTCTCCGGCCACGGTTACAGGAGCGCTTGCTGTTAGCATGTGGAATGCTAATGTTTTCAACCGCTGCTGTCAGACTGGTGCTGAGCTCCACTCTGCTGGTGCTAATGAGCCAAATCTACACCTTCAGGTTCCGTAAGTGGAGCATAATGTAAGTACAGTTTGAGTTAGAGCCCATCCCGATCACAGATACCACATTCAGACTGATAAGTAACAAAAAACTGCACTAAGCAAAGGTCGGACAAATACAGCAAACCATTCAGGCTAATGTTTAATGATGTCTTCAGTGAAATCTGCACTTTCCATATGCTTGTGTTTTTGAGCCTCAAACACTAAATGGACTGCAGTTGGGTAGTACGTCAAAACGTAGTTAGCTCATGAAAAATCATTTTTCTTAAAAAAAAAAACCTTCATAAACGTCCACTTACTTGTTTTCAAAAAGCTTCCAGCTTCACCTCATGGTTTTAATTAGTAGATGGAGTTGAAAATCTAAACAAACTGCTTCTAGTTAGTGTGGATTAGTAATGAGAAGAGTGGTACTGGGACCAGAACTGTATTTTAGTTCGGACCACTTTAGTTGGGTTGCAAAGCAGCTTGCAGATGTGCAGTTTTAATACAAGCCGAATCTGAGCCAGTTGTGTCAGTGGTGAGCTGATGTGGGCTAACGCTGAGGTCAGTTGATCGGCTGTAACTAAAGCTGAATTTGACTTTGTGCCATCCCTAAGAACACTAAGATCAATTATTTTACATTTTATAATAAATTGATTTTTACGTCTGCATGTCTGGAGGAGCTTCATCAAATTGGAGAAAATAACTCTGTGATGATGTCATCAGTAATATTTTCTCTGATGCTAAATTTGAGCATTTAACAGCATAAATTTATAACACGGGGTGCTTTAGAGGGGAAATTATGATTTAAGATATGTAAAATGGTAACTGTGTCCATATATTGGATCTGTAGCTCCAATTATGGTAAGCCGGTCTGAACTGTATCCCTGCACCATGCCTGAAAGGAAATAATGTAAAGTCCAGGCTGCTTTAGGAACCCGAATGTACCAGTGAGCTTCTAAACTTCAGCCGCACTTCACCTTCAGACCACTGCTGACACCCGCCCCACCAAGTATTATCACTCATACTGGTCATTTCCTCTTTTTCACCTGTGCGTGAACATCTGGCTGCAGGCCTGACGAAAACGGGTAGTGAGAAATGCGAAAGGCCGTTGAGGCGAAACGTGGCTGTCTGCGACGGGATTGATTTGAGCATGATTTGTGTATGAATGAGTGTATTTGTGTCTGTGCACATGTGTGTGTCTGTAATCTCTCCGCTGTGTGTGTGAGTCACGGTGGTTTGTGTTCCGTGCTCTGGTTGTCTAGTCTAAATATACCAGCAGACCATGAGAACGATTCTCCCAGTGTCTTTCTTTCTTCTTTTTGCAGCCACCAGCCCTCTGACACATATTGGCACTTAGTCGATGCCTTTCACTCCTGATATAACACCATTTCTGTCGGGAAAAGATTCAAATAGGAACCATTTTAAGGCCAGAGAGTGCATTAACAGAGCTATGATGGCCGTCAGTTTTTTTTTTTAATAGATATATTTGCTGCCTTGTTGAGACCTTGAGGCTCTTTTAATGGACAGAAGAGAAAGAAAGGAGGTGGTGGGAGGTTATAGCCAAGACTTTATCAGCCAGACAGAGAGCGTCAGTTTAGGAAGGAGCGACAGAGGAAAGGAGAACGACATACAGACGCTCAGTGAGACAAAGAGGGAGGGCAGATGGTAGAAAGAGTCGGCACGATGTGTGAAAAGCAACAGTTAGTCGGTGTCTTCGCTCTGTGCCAGTCTGGCCTAAATATGGCATGCTTTTGACACTTTCTCCCCTCGCTCACACACACACATTCTATCTCTCGCACAGTTTCGGGAACGTATAAAGAATATAGCTACATTCCCACTGATTCTGCATAAAAATTACTCAGCTCTGTCGTGCCAGAGACGGGTTAAAACTGGTCTCTTTTTAACATATTTTAACACGAGAGCTGTAATCACAAGTTGACACCACATTAGTCTTTCTCAGAACACTACATTTACATTGTATTACAGTAACAGAAACACTGTGGCTCACGTCTTTGACACTGTTGACTGTATGACATTTAAAAAAAAAAAAGAAAAAAAATGAAAAACTGACCAGTGGCAGTGTTATTGCGAGCTGTGAGGGATGCCACAGCAGCAACCGAAGCAGAACTCAGTCTCAGAAGTTCTCAAACATTTATACGTACACGGCACACTAGTCAGTCAGGCAGTGCAAGCTCAGTAAACACAAGCTGTGATATTTACAGTCTTCTAACAAAGGGAAAGACTGATTACTGAAAAGGACTACCAGGCAAAAGGTGAAGAGCCAAATGCATTAAAGGGGCCTCCAAGACCGCACTGTAAACCCAAAGAATTTGGCAGAACTCAACTTGTCTGAGGCTATTGATGTCCTTGTTTTTTTCTTTTTAAGCTGATGATTTAAAATTCAAATGTTTTTTAGAATTCAAAGGTTTCTGATTACACTATTTTATTACAGTTCAGTTTCACTGATTATCAAGTCTGCTCCAATTTTGTTTTAGTCACGACTTTGTTCATAGTGGGGTTTATGCACCGTGTGTCCGTTGTTTTAGTCACTCAGAAGTAGCGTTTACCTCACAGTAAATGCTGCAGTAACTGTTCGCTGTGCTTATCGTTTATAAAACAAATACATTAATACCCGGCAAGAAAATTACGATCTGTTTATTTTTTTTCTTTCTTACTCTGCTTACTCCTATCTATGCTACTTCAGTGATAATCAATAACTCAACCACCCACTTCACTCAAGGTGTTACTGCGTTGCTGTTCTATCATAAATGTAAAAACTATAACACAGTGGGGGCAAAAAACAACAACAACTCAACAGAGTAGTATATATCCAACATTTACAAGTAGTCTGAAATTATACTTTTAAGCGTGATTTTTAAAAAATCTGTCTCAGTATTTAAACATTTTGGTTTACATACAGTGTTTTTTTTTTAAGGGGGTGAAAAGTGAACTCAAAAGATAGCATATTTAGTCATTTATTTGCTTGCTTGATACTTTTAAAAGCCCCCTTTTTGGTTATTATTTTGGTTTCCTGTGCGTTGCTCTGATGAGCCAACATTCAAAGAAGAAAAACTACACCATGGATGGGCGAGCCTATTGTCGCATAACAGGATGTGATTCTGAGAATTTTAATGTTTACTAAAAGAACCTGAACCAGCCTCCTCTTCCTTTACCTGAGCACTCTGACAAAGACGGAGTAGTCCTGAAATGTGTATTATCCATGTTTCAGGACTGTGGCACTTTCAAGCTAATGGCATATCTGTTTTCAAGAGCTGCTGCCACAGCACACTTCTCACTGGGTTATGTGGTATGACGGCAGAAAATGTGTCACGTGTCGTTGTTTTTATAAATTCTGGTGTGCAATTTACACCATCAGCAGTCTGTCTTTAAAAACTTAATTCCACTTATTTTGTGTTAGTCACTTTTACTGCTTTTTAATCCTGTACTCAGTCGATGCTGCAGTATGTTGTGTTGGCTTTTCAAATCAAACAGTTCTGCCCTGCAGACTGGAGAAAACAGACATGGCCTCATTCTTTAGCAAAACTGAAGCGGGCACGTTTTTGTGAAAATTGTGTTCTAGGCAGGATTTTAATGCTTTGACTAAGGGAATTTGGGCATTCTTGGAAATGAGTGTGGAAACTGCTTTATGGCCTTATTGGACTTGATTGATTAATATGAAATACCTTTATTGTTTAGGTATGTAATTTGCTGGATCTGGTTATTTTATCCATCACCAGTGCCTAACTTGCTGAAAGAGATTGATGTTACTTAGATTAATACTCAGATGGAATTTTACAGCTGCTCCTACGATGAAATAAAGTGGCTGTTTATTTTCAACTACTCTTTCTTTCTACATGAAGACCTGCAGACCGTGTGGTTACTTTGTCTCTCTGCACCAGTCGAGATAAGCGTCCAGGATATGTTCCTTCAACCCGTGTGACCCTGACAGATAGCGCCAAACTTAATCCCACACACGCTCACACATACACGCACGCCTCCGTCCCCTCTGGCTCTTCCTCCTCCTATAGGCAGAGACATATAGGGAGGTGAGAAGGGGGCGGTTGGGACACATTTTTTGGCAGTGGCTAGTAGGCAGCATGCAGTATATGGACACACACACACGCCACACACACACACACACACACACACACACACACACACACACACACACACACACACACACACACACACACACACACATATGCAGAGTTATGTTTCAACTTGATTTACAAGGCTCAGCTGCAGGGAATGAGAAAAAAGCAAAAGAGGGCGGGACTTAGATGGACAGAGAGAGAGAGAGGAGTGTGGCTTACAGGTAGCAGGTCTGAGAAAATATAGCATATATATCTGATTTAAAGAGAAGTGGTGCATGATTTTACAAGGTCAGGGAGCTTCTGCCCTGTAGTAAAACTAAAGTTTGTCGTTAAGGAAATATTAATTTGTGTACCTGACACATTGCTATATGGCCTCCATATAGAAAAGAGGCATGTAGGTTAAATAAAGAGGGATCAATATGTACAGAATGTTATGATATCTATATAAGATCTGAGGGTTTTTCCCCTCCAATCCAATCCACAGAAAACTCCCCCTCTGCGAGCAGTGTCTTTGTCACTCTACTCTAAATAACACACTTCAAGGAGGCTTCACGGCAACTTGTTCTTTTATGGAAAACAGTTCAAATGAAAAGTTTACTCTTCAAATGCTTCTTTCATTAAAGACATTTGTCACAGCGAGGAAATCAGGTGTCATTAATAGTGAGATGAAAAACCTGTTAAGATGAGCCAACACATGTACCGCTCCTGCTGTGACAAATAAAAAATGAAAGTTTAGAGATATTCTGAAGTGGAAATGTTAGTTTTTGTAGGAAAATCTAAATATTCAATCAGAAATAAAAATCAGTGCAGAGAATTTTTAAGGGTTTAAATATAATTTGTGTTGAATAAAAAGATATTCACACTTTTTACTTTAAAGTAATAGTAATATTTGTGCAGCTTAATTGTTGGTAACATGGTCCTGTTCAGACTCTCATTCACTGGTGTTGAGTGCTATAAAATTAGCAGTACTCTGGTAAAATGACAGTAAGTAGACATGGCCCAACCTGTATGGGAGTTTAATCTATGAGAAGGCCTCATGTTTTGTATGTTCTTCATATGCTTTGTGTGCACAAGTAAAGCACAAAGACTGTGACTGACTCTTCAGAGCAGTAATAGAGGTTAATGTCATTATGACACTCAGGGTAGCAACTGGTGGCTCTAATGAGGAGTTCTTTCTTCACGTGTGGCCACTCTGCTGGATTTATGATCAGAAAAACAGCAATAGGCTTTTCTAATAGGCTGACTGACCTTCTCATCAGGAAGCATTTTTCTAAAGATTGCCTAATAGCTGTTATGAATATGATGGCCTTGTGGGTTATTAAAAGCTAACAAGAAGGAGAAAGATATCCTACCCTTAATGTTGTGTGTTCTATGTGTGTATGTGTGTGTGTGTGTTGAGCCCAGAGGCTTCTTGAATGTTTCCTCTCTCTCACTTGTGTTCTTTCTTTTATCACGAGGCTGTGCAAATACTGCTGAAGTGCTGAATGACCTGCTGATAGAGCTGAATAAGCCAGGAGTGTGTATGTTTGTGTGTGAACATGTAGGTGTGTGTAGGTGTATTTTCTTGATGATGACCAGTGTTTTGTCTTCCTCTTTCGTCCCTCATCTGTTCTAAAGGAGATGGTTGAGAGAAAAAAACTGGTTAAAAAATCTTAAGGTGCAAAAAGAAAAGGAAGAGGAGGGATAGCAATAAACGGGTACACCAAGCTCGCCATGTCCTTCTAGGAAAAAGTTGTGTCGTGGAGAGTTCAGCCTTAAATCATGTCTGAGCATGAGCTGACGAGATTCCCAAAGCTATCCACTTGTGAGGAACAGAACCTGTTTAACCTGGAACCAGAATTCTTTTCTCCCTGTCAGGAGCTGCTGTAGTTGCTGCGCCTTGGGTTTAGATGGACAGCTTATTAACTACATGGTATTAAATGCTACAATTACACAATGCTTTTTATAGAGGATTTAAAATGCTATAATCCAAATTTGGTGAAACTTCATACAAAATAAAACAAATCATAATAAAGGAGGGGTGCATAACCTGGAAAAAACACAGATGTTCAAGGTCCTGTGTATAGAGTAAGTCCAAAGGAATCGACAAACAGACAGATGTTTCTAAAAACGCCACTAAAATGCTTTGAATCATTTAGTGTTAAGTGCAGGTGTGTCTGTGCATGGGAAGCATTCTTCAGGGAACTTCACTTTTAAGTTTGTCATTGAGTTGAATGACAGACTCAGTTCTGTGACTGAGTTTCTTCACTTGAACAGTTAAAAGGTGAGGACAATTTCTATGCAGAATTATGCACCACTATCACTACAATCCATCCATGGAAATTATAAAATGTCAAATGCAAATTTTAAGTGTGTTGAGGTCCTTTATCACGTCTCCAACAAACACTGTGGTCATATGGTCATCTTGAGGACACAGCCAATCAGAAAGAAGTTAGCTTAAAGGGAAAGGGGGTGGAGCTAAAGGAGCTTGTTTCACGAAAGGGGTTGCACCAAACTAAATAAGGCTTGTTTGCAACTGTGAATTATGCAAAGCCAATCCTAAACCCCCCCCCCCCCAAATATACAGCAGGGAATGAGCATAATAAGGCAACTTTAACAAATCTCATGAATTATGAGGCCATGGAGGGCAGGTATTTAAGGCCTCCCAGCAACAGTAAAGAAAAGCGAGCTTAAGAGTTAAAAAAAAAAGAAGAAAAGAAATGCAAGTTCACAATTAATTGGTAAAAAGAATAAAAGGTCATAAAAAGTATGTTTAAAACTAGAGGAAACTACTGGCCAACTGCTCCTCACTAACAGAGAGCAACATGTGGACACTCCTTTACCTTTATCTCGGGGGGGAAGTATGGTTTCTCAATTATCCTTGTTTGGCTATCCCCTTCCGACCTGTGGCTGTATTTACGCGAACGCCCATTTTATCCATGGCTTTTAATGGCATATAAAAAAATCACTTCCTCATCAAAATGCCCTCTCCTAATAGCTTTTTAGAGTTGTTTGGGAGCTGTTTGGGTTTGGTCATTAGTGGACCATGAATAAGTGTGTGTGTGTGTATGTGTGGTGTTTTGGACTGAGAGGCGCTACTAGGTTGTCCCACTAGGTGGGATAAGGGTTGGTGGAGAGTTGGGAGGAAGGGGGGCTGGGGTGGGTCCCATATCCAGGCTGTGTCCATGAGGGTGGGGTTGGTGAGGGTTTGGGAGGGTGTGTGGTGCAGCACTTAGGCCATACTGGGCCTGATGGGAATGCCAGGCCCCCACACCACTTTCCAAATCACTAATGGAGCGTCTTTGGACCCAACACAGCACACACAGACACACCTAGACACACACACACACACAAAGCTGCAGACAACAAGATGTTTAGACACGAGAAACTAGCTTTGAACTGCACTTATTTCACTCAAAGTTGACGAGATCAGCAGAAAAAAAGCTCCACATGTACTGTAGCTCCGCCCATCGCCCTCTCCTTTCCCACTCTGCTTTGCTTTTCACACCTCTCAATTATTTACTGGCCTTTTTGTCCACCGCTGGTGGCTTGGCCCCAGGCATATGTCATTGTGTGTGTGTGTGAGCATGTTTGTGTATGCAGAAATGAATACCGTTTCACACACTAACAGAAGTCTTTTATCATTCAGAAATGTTGTCTGTACCATATGCTCACGCAGGTGCTGACCGGTCACCGGCATGCTGGAACCATTTTTCACAGCCCCAGTGGTGACACAATATGGGAGACGGTGTGGTGGCTTTCGGAGATGTATTCTTTTTTTGTGATATAACATCTGATTTTGCATTTCAATTCTTGCGTATAAAAATAAGTGTCTTATGCACATTTACATCCTACATGACAGAAGTTTCAGAGGGTTGCAACCTCACATTCTCCTTTTGTAAAAATATGGTTTTACGTACACATTTACATTACACATGTAAATGAACAGGTGAGGCGTTGTATTATGGGGAAAGGTATAAAACTGTAACTATAATTATTTAACACAAATACATGAATATCGAAATTCAGCAACATATTAATATTTCCAAGGCTTTTTAACCCTTATTACATTATATGTTACAGCAGCCTTTCATAACCCTAACACTTCATAATAATCCTCAGTTATAAATTGAAAGCTCATAGCTAATTAAATTTATTTAAATTGTTACTTTGGCGTTAATAAACAGTGAAAAGCTAATTAATAATAATTATGCTTATTGTTGTGCTAATAGTCAATAGTCTTACTCATGCTTACCTTTGTTATTAGTTTTTGGACTAAAAATATAAAATATCAAAATAATAATGCAGTTCTATAGGTTTATATTTAGGTGACAAACAGTTATATTCTCATAACATAACTGTTTATATAGATATTTTGTATACATAAAGTAATGTTATATTGCATGTATAAAAACAATTCAAGATATTTCTGTGTGTCAAAGCCAATAAGAGATGATATAATTTGTAGTGTTTGTTAATTATTACTAAATGTTACTGTACAGATCTATGAGCCTGTCAGATACTCAGAGGGATCTTTTTCTGTTACTGGTTACTTTTGAACCCAAACTGTAACCTTTCCCAGAGTCCAACCAACAAAGTGTGACGCTTACACCAAACAGTTAGAGAAGGTGAACAGGCCTCTGTGTCCTGTGAGTCACATGGTTGATCAAACTATTAATAACTAATAAGTAAGAATTATAAAAGATTATTTCACCATTGGTTAGTAGTGGGAAAAAGGATTTTTAACTACAGTTTAATTAACTATCAATTTGTTATTAATTAACAAAGGTTAATGCTTTATGAAAATAGTAGAAGTGTACACCCCTGCTTACAACAACTTCATAGAGTCTTATAAATTAAATGTCGCAAATATAACGTTTTAAAAGCTATGAAGCATTAAATGCAGCTTGTAAAGTCTAAAACAGGGTAAATGGTGGTAAACGTTGTAATGAATAATGCATATGTTGGTTGTTCTTGCCATAAATTACTCGACAGAAATCAGATTTTTTTTGTCACTCTGTCTTCACACTCACACTAAATGTGTGTGTGTGTGTGTGTGTGTGTGTGTGTGTGTGTGTGTGTGTGTGTGTGTGTGTGTGTGTGTGTGTGTGTGGGGGTCAGTTTGTAAAACCCACCCTGTGTGTGTGCATTAAAGGAGTACCATAGCTCCTCTGATGATTGAAAGCTGACACTATGCTATATAAAAAAAGTTTTTCGGGGGTGTGAACCAGGGTCAAACTGTCTCTCACTGAGGATGAGTCAACCCCCCCCAAAATACTAACCCTCACTGCGTTTCCAATGTATCTGACTGGTGGTTTCACACAAACCCCACAAAATCTCTCCATCCTCTGACTTCAGTTCCAGCTCATGCACACCTTGTTTCTCTTGGAGAGAGAAAGATTTCCTTTGGCGACGAGTGGGGGGCTTTTCTCTCCGAGAGCCATCACAGTCGCCTCGCACACTAGAATGAATTTAAAGAGGCAGGTAAACTGCTGCTCGCTCCGTATTAACAGAGCCATATATTCAGCCTGTCTCTTTGGCTTTTTTTCCCTTCTTCTTCTGCCCTTCCTCGGTTTCTCCAGCTTTCTCTGCTCGTCTTTTTTTCCCAACAGCCTGTAGAAAACGTCTGGGGGGGATCGATAGGGCTCTCGGGGTGTAGTGACTGCAGCGCTAATGAATCAAGCCTACAGTGTTTGTTAAGTAGACAGGGCTGTGAAGGAGTGCTGAAGGGGAGTTTGTCTTCGTGCTTTATCTCATTGCAACACTCCTTTTTGCTGTTTGTCTCTGAAAGTAACAGAACAGTGGGCAAACCTTGAAACTTTGATAGGCAATGTAATATTGAACTCTCCACAAACGCACGACTCGTCCTCTTTCACGAGTTCGCGAGGCAGCAATTTGTGGAAATAGCCAGAAATGGCCTTTTTAAAACGCAACTTATTCAACCCTGAGAATGTAAAGTATATCATGTTGCTATCTTAATGGCACACTCGGCTTCTGTTTTTGTAATTTCCCCCAGTGGAGGAGCAGTTTATCACACTCAAATCTGAAAATAACCAGTCGATATAATTATTTATTGTGCCTGCCAAAAATTGCTGCTGCGCCGGAGTCCATTCTGAAATCCTCTTGTGAACTGTGCACTAAAAATCAAATGCCTTTACAAAAAAAAAAACCCCAAAAAACTCCCAAATACACCCGAGACCCTCTTGAAGTTAAAGCTTTTTCTGAAAAGGAAAAAGGAAGAAGAAGGAAAAAAAATCTTGAATTCTCATGTTTTTTCCTACAGCTTAAACCGTATCTCTCCAAGGTCGGACAGTGAGACTGTGGGAGGCTGTTTGTGTTAAAAGCAGGATGGCTTGTATTTCCTCTTCCTCCTCCTCCTCCTCCTCCTCCCCCTTTCTCTCTTTCACCACAAGCAAGAGCTATCTTGGAAGGAGAAAAAAAAGGCTTTTTATCGCTGATGGCTGATAGTCATAAATTTGTATTAAATATGTCCTCTATCGATTGGCCTTGTCGGATGAATACAATTAAAGAGACGGCGCTGAGTGCTTCCCACCTGGGAGGGGAAGATGGAGGGATTAAAAGAGGGGAGGATGGAAGGATAGAGGGAGGAAATCGAGTAGGGAAAGTGTAAGGGAGTGAAAGAATAGGTGAGCGAAAGGCTTTTGGCAGCTTCTTCGTTCGAGTCACAGCTCGTCCACATCTTGCGTAAATTTTTGTGTGTGTGTCTGTGTGTGTGGGCGCTTAGGGTTTGTGTGGGGCTCTTTGTGTTTTAGGCTCTCATCGTGCTCCTCTTGTGTCTGCTCACACACCACCTCCTTAATTTCCATGGATTTGCCCTCCCCTCCCTTTCTAATTTTTATTTTGATGTTGTCGGGAAGAAGAGAGACAGAGAACGGAATCAAGGTGTAGGAAAAATGAAAAAGTGGGATGGAGGGATCGAGTGATACGGGGTAGAAAGAGTGAGGACAGCCACCTGTATGCAGTGTTGATGGACAGATGGAGGGATGAAGCCAACTGGACATAGGAGGGATTAGATGAAGAGAGGAAGAAAAGTGCTGTGTTGTGTGTGTGTGTGTGTGTGTGTGTG